>NC_061116.1:117008994-117308994 GCF_002878395.1 Capsicum annuum | reverse complement strand
GTGATGGATTATACTAGGGAGGTGAATATATTGCATGACATGGTTTGATATAATTCTAAGGGAAGATTTGGGTAAAGTGATCCGGCCATCCATGTTGAGGAATTTGTTTTTCAAGCCAGCCAATTTTTTGTTATGGTTGTCAAGGATGAATTGAAAGTCCCCTCTCTCAAATTTTTAGTGAAAAATGGGGAATCTTAGGTACTTTCCAAAAGAGTTTGAGGGATGGATTCCTAGGGTAGAGGATAGGTGCTTTTGGACCTCCCTACTACAATTCTTAAAGAATAGGACTTTGGATTTAGTAAGGTTGATCTTTTAATCATAATAAGAGCTGAAGCTCTGGAGAATCCCATTGATAGTTTGACAATTCCTAAGGTTAGCTTTTGCAAATAGGTTAGGTCATCAATAAAAAAGAGGTGGGAGATAGAGGGGACTCCCTTGAATATGGAGATTGGGGTCCATTGAAGGGCATCCACCTCAGTGTTGATTCTCCTGGAAAGAAGCTCCATGCAAAGTATAAAGAGGTAGTGTGACATGGGGTCTCCTTTTCTGATTTCCCTTGAAGGATGAAAAGGAGGGGTTTTCCCCATTGATAAGAATGGATATATTGGAGGTGGAGATACAGGATAGAATGAGATTAGAGAGATCGGGAAGGGGAAGTTGAAGGGGAGGGTCTTCCTAATGAAAGACCATTCCAGCCTATTAAAGGATTTCTCTAGGTTAATTTTGAGGATCATATTAGCCTTTTTACCTTTCATTTTTGATAAGTGACTAATATATTCTTGGACAATAATAACACTGTCAGAGGCCCTTCTCTTGGAAAGAAAGCTGGCTTGAGTTTTGCCAATGATATCAGCAAGGAAGGGTTTTAGTCTGCTGGTAATAATCTTGGTGGTAATTTTGTATTGGGTGTTGCAAAGGCCAATGGATCTGAAGTTTTTAAGGAAAATGGCATTTTTATACTTTGGGATGAGGTAAAGGTAGGCGGAATTGACCTTTTGATCCATATAGTAGGAGGAAAAGGTATTTTGATAGAATTTGACCCGGGGGAGGGAGGGTCCTAGAATGTCCCAGTATTTTTGGTGCATTCCATCAGGGCCAGGGGCCTTATTGGGTTTGAATGAGAACACAATCATTTTAACCTCTTCTAGACTAGGGATTAATTCTAGGAAGACATGATTAGAGAGGTTAATAGAGCTAGAAGAAGAAGGGTTGAGTTGTATTGTCAGGTGTCCTAAGGAGTGCTTAATAGTGTAGAGACTATTGTAGAAGTTAGAAATGGTATTGACAATGTCCTTTTGCTAGTAATACCAGATACCATTTCCAAAGGTGTCTCTGTTTTAAATTTTAGCCTTGTTCTCGAAATCAGATGTGGAACTAGTGAGACTGGCATAGTTATGAAAGGAGGCTCTTACTGGTTTGTGGAAGTTAATATGGCTAAGCCACATGGACTACACTTTGAAGGTTCTGTTTTGATTCTGGGTGGGGCAAGGATTAAGAGCAATAGGGAGTGGTCAGAATGAGTTCTTAGGAGGTAGGTAATAGATGACTCATGGAATAAATAGATCCAATGGTCATTGGCCAGATACCTGTCAAGTCTTTCAAGGAGTAGACTTTGTCTGTTCCTGTACCTCATGTTGGACCAGGTATACTTACTTCCCCTGAACCCAAGGTCAATTAACTTACAATGGTTGATACAATTCCAGAATTAATTGGATCTGTTAAGGTTGATCCTAGAGCCACTAAATTTCCCAGCAACTCTAAGGATTTCATTGAAATCTCTACCTACCAAACAGCTTCTACCCTCCGAGGAAATGATGTTATCAGAGAAGGAGAAAAGCTGGTCCCACAGTCCTAGCCTAGAATTGAAATTAATACTAGTATATATAATACTAATAAACCAAGAGGGAAGGGGGGATTAACCTTAACAGAGGCATGGATAGCCTCGGAGGAGATAGAAATAGTGTCAACAGAGATGGAGTCCTCCCTTCATATTATAACCAACCCACCAGAATTCTCCACAACCATAGACTGGATTTGGCAATGAAAACCTAATTCCTCACACAAATCCTGATGATCAGCCATCCTATTTTCCAGCAAAGTAAGAATGATAGGCTGATGTATTGTAATACCCCACATTTTGGACTAGAATGAAAATCCGTCATTCCTATGCGTAGATGTTTCAAAAGCCTCAAATCCTATATAAATTTAGTGTGTTAATCAATTATGTAGTGTGGGAATCTATTTGAGCATGAATTTAGATCATACAGGTCCCCTAACTCAAGTACAAGTTGAAAGCTTTCCTATCGTTCAAGTTTTAGTGAGCGTCAAAACTTGGGTCAACTTAAATCGGCCATAACTCGTTGTATATGACGAACTGGGTGGTTTACTATATATCAAATGAAAGCTATTTGAATTATCTTTCCAACAATACTAATTTTGCCTAAATCTGATATTGAATCAAAGAGTTATCCCTATTTTATTTAGCATGTCAAGCTGGAAAATAGTAACGACGTTTTTTATGGGCTATCACATTTTTGACGACCTTTTTGATGACGTCATCACATTCTGATGACATTTCTAACGATGTCTTCAGCCCTGGGCAAAAAATCAAGAATTTAGACCCCTTTTGTGATGACCATTCGTGACGGCCTATCACGGACCTGACGGCCTGTCACGGATGGCATCAAGTATATTTTTCCAGCAATTCAAGGGCATTTTTGCAAGGGTATTTTGGTCATTTCCTTCACCTTCAACGACTTATAACCCTAAAGAGGTGGAATTTTTCCCATTTTTCTTCAATTAAGCATCTTAAAACCCCTCTCTTACACTCTCTACCACAAGATTAGGGTTTTCATCAAACTCATCTCTCAAAAGCAAGATTCAAGCCCTTTTTCAAGATAATTAAGAATTAAGTTTTCCAATATAAGAACTCTCCACAAATCATCAAGGTTTCCTTTCTAAGGTATGTGTGTATTCATTCATGGACTCCTTTCGCCCATGAAGTTCAAGAATCCTTTTCTAAAACTATATATTATGGTTTTCATGTTATGAATGGATTGTTGATCATGTTTATGTGTTGAATAGTGCCAAGATAGAATATTTATGTGTTATTATGAATCTATGACATCATATGAGTTGAAACATGTAAGTTTGATTATTTATGATGAGTAATTGTATGATTTACACCTATGCCTAAGTTGTGCATGTAAGGTGTTTGATAAAATATCTAAGAGACTAGAAATCATGCATTATATCTAAATTGTGACTAAGTGAAGGATTCATGATAGGACTCTATGATTCAATGTCATCCATGTTGATAATGTGTCTTGTGAACACTTTGGATTACTCATGAACTAGTCTTATGGAATTATGCTATACTTACTTGCAAAACCCAATCATGTACAAGATGTAGAATAACTATGTACTTTATGAAATTCCCCTTCGAGGATGATATGATTATTGATACATTTACCATTCAGTTGCTAGATGGAGTTATTTGGAGACATGTTCCTTCAACTCCTTATTCAGTTTAGTTAGAGACTTTCAGACTAGATGTCAGATTAGATATTCAGATCTCATTATTTTCAGTATTTATGACTTATTTTGGTATTGTTATACATTTTTTAGACATTTTGCTATCAGACGTTTATTCATTTCAAACCTTATGGAATTTCATGTTCATGTTTCCGCATTTTATGATATATTATGCAGTATACAGATCTAGATATTAGTCATGGGTTAGCTTGTGGTCCTTCGGGGTCATGAGCACTATATAATATTTTGGTTCAGAAAACTGGGGTGTTACATGTATGCTGACCATAGATTTGTAGTGTTTTCTAAACTCCACATTCTTTGCCCCTAGTATTTCAGACAATGTAACTTATTATCATGGATTTTAAAGGCTGGTGGAGTTCTATAGCAATCTCTTTTCCCTTCCCCATGGGGTTAGAGATTTCTTCCATTACTACTCTGACTGAGAATTTCTTTTCTTTCATATGATTTGGAGTATTTATCTTTAGATCTAGGTTGGTTAACCCCTGAGGCAGTAGGATGATCACCATTTCCTGGAAAATCTCTATGAACTCTAGATTTATATGTCTTTTGAGTGTTAGAGCTTCTATTCTTAAGATTGTCAACTGAGATAATATCTCTTCTATTTCCCTATTTTTTGCTCTTAGAGCTTCTAAAGTAGTCTTTCTTTCTATTCTCTCCAGTGACAAATATGGTGATGTTGTGGTTAGGGGTAGCATCTGAGATTGACTGAGAGATCTCTGGTTTCCCCCAAAAGGCTTCACAAAACTGGTCCTTGAAGCATTAAATATAGATTGGGAGGTAGAAAGAAGGGTAGGCCGAGACTGAGCTGATTCATGATGTTGGACAAGAGAACAAGCATCAGAGTTTCCTAAAAAAAGGAGTTGGTCACCTGAAATAGGGTCGTCATCCATACGTTGGTCCCGTAGGTCAGGAGCCCATGATTCAGGCATTCTATTTCTAGCTGAGCTAAATGCCTTGGGTCTTGGATTAGGATGGTTGCTTACCTCCTTTCACACTTCAGATATAGAGGGACTGTCTAGTTAGATAGGCAAATCTCTAGCCAAGAGGCTGGTTGGTGGGTTAGAGAAAGAGGTTCTATTGATATGGTTATCAAGGTTCCATTTGTTGAGGAGTTCCTGGTTTGTTTCTTAGTTAGACTCAACTATAACTTTCTCGAGGTATATAAATATAGAGGTTACATAAGCGAGAAGCTAGGGAGTTCCACCATCGGAAACTCTAGCTGCATTTAATGTATTGTCCATGCTTGGGACAGTTTCCATCACATCTTTGTGGGGAATGAAAAAGTTACCCATCGTCAGGATTTTAGGCTCATGATTGCCTATGTATAGGTGGCATAAGTGGGGACCCTCTTTCAAATGCTCTTTCTTTTTTAAATCAAGAGATTTAAGAGGGGAAAACTGTTAGAAACTTTTTGAATTAAATGTTGGGAGTTGAGTTCTTTAATAAGAAATTAGGATCCCAAGCTTGTTGGGCCTTTAGTAAGTATATTGGGCTCCGTTGAGGCATTTCATTTCCTGGGATGATATGAGGCCTCTTTGTCTTTCAGACCTATATTTTTATGATCCATACGATGGACCTCCAAGTCTTGCTTGGTTGCATCCCACTAATAGCCTTGCCTTGGGCCTTAGATCCAAAAGGCTTGGAAGTCGCATATTGGACTGGCCCATCAGCCTTAGGCTCTATGGGAGTGGGTAGAGTGGATCCTGCCTGAGAGAGCTCTGACGAGGTAGGGTTAAAAAATTTTCTTGACACCACATCGAAGGTTTTAACCTTGGCGATTGGTGATGCGTCGGTAGTCCCTTTAGAGTTTTTCACCAGTAATTTGTTTCTTTTCGTAAATGAGATAGTTTGCCAATTCTGATCTTGGTTATTCACTACAATTGGGGGTGTCGATATGCTATCCTCATTTGAGGGATTTTCTTGGCCTGCATTATGGGTGTAAGGAAAGCTTGTGATTACATGGCTAAACGCCCATATATTTTTCATATGAGGCCCTTCCTCTCATAAAGAAGAGACTGTGAGTAGCTCTCGATGATTATTAAGGATGAAACGGGGATTTCTAAAGAAATTTGGACACAGATCCTTGCATACCTGCCTCTCAGGGTAGCTGAAGTACATGCGTCTAGTTTCAACAAATTGCTTTTTTTTTTTCGATCCACAGAAGAATCGTTGCATTGTAAAACTCTGTTGGTAGATGTGGCAACCTGACCCAAATCGCAATTGAGTCTATCTTGGACTCACTTGGCACGAAGTTGGGTTCCCATTTCCTCACTGAGATGAAACTTCCAGCAATAAACCAAGGTCCGCCGTGAAAGGTTGTTGATTGGTTCTCCGGTTTAATAAATTTTATGGTGAAGAAGCCTATTCCTAAATCTATGAGGCATAGAGGCTCGAAATATTTTCATAGATCTTCTAGTTTCTTTTTTAGGTACAGGTGGTTGAATTTCATTTTGACTGCTTTGTGATGATTGAATGGCTCCAAGGTGCATAAAGACGTCGTTTGTTTTTTGCGGTTAAAATAATTGAGTTGCCGGCATTTACCGTTGACTGATCGTCATTTGAGGATTCTACCCTCAATGAGGTTATTGGGGTTTAAATAGATCCAATTGTGATGTCTTTGTAAGATTGGGGAAGGGGCATCTTTTATTTGGAAGGAGGGAGGGAGTGGGTGTTTCGTCCATGGCTTGGGCCATTTATCGTGTTTTGAGAGGATAAGAATTTTAGAGAGAATGGGGTCTTCCTTTCTCTATTGAGTTATTAGGACTTTGAATCTTTGGTCTATATATGTTTAAATTATGATCACTAATTAAGTAATTGGTGTGACCTAGTTTTCTACTGGAAAGAAACTCTAACCAAAATTAATTTGATTTAGTTTTAACTACAAAAGGTCAAACTCTAAATCAACCCGATATTACATTTATACATTTTTTTGCAAATATTTGTACATAAAATATCTATTTTAATGTAATTATACATACTTTTTAAATTTTATTTTCAAAATTTTTATTTTTACATATTGTTTTAGGTTTGAATTTAAAACAAACTTTTGTACTCCACAAATGTTAGTAATTCAAATAAAGCTGAAATCGAAAGTAAATCAATATTAACATTAACAAATGAAATTCAATTCAACACAAAAATGTTAATAGTGTTAGATGTCAATTCTCTAGTTTTCATTGATTTTTGTTAATTAAAATATTTAATTTATTTTTATGTTATTAATAATTAGTGATGTAACTAATTAATACTCATGATAATTCTACCTAATTGATCTTTTTTTAAGTATATATTGGACCATTTTTTCACTTCAAAGTAGATCTGAATAAATTAAAATATATCAAAATTTTAATTTTTTTTAATTATAAAGATAAAACACTATACAATATACATCAATAACTTAAATAAAAAACTAAAAACATTTATAGTTCCTTAAGACATATAGTAATAATTATTTTAATATTGGTAGCTTTAACTTCACGTTCACAGTAATAAGTGACAATGAAATATTGACTCAAAAAAGATGACAATGAAATTATCTATGAAAAATAATTAATAATTAATTGATAGAGCAATCAAATCAGAAAACTTAATTTTTACAAAGAGAAAAGAATAGAAATTTCATTATTGCATCCCAAATTGTATAATGCACAAAAGAGTAATAAACTCTTGGTATTCTTAGCTATTAAAGAATTAATGTTGCACTTGACTTTTTCAGTTTTGGAAATAGTAAAAGATTTATTATTGCTTTGAAGAGAAAAGGCTATATTTTATGTCACCTAGGTTCCAAATATTTCCATAAGTAATTTTATTTCACCTTTAATTACAGTATATCTTACCTAATTAAGTACTAACATATATTTGACCAAAACAAGTTATTACTTCATTTAAATCGATTCATCAAAAGTCAAAACGGTATATTTTTTATAACTTTATAAAATTGGTATAAATATACTTGACAGTAACATATTAGGTTATATTTTATTTTAAAAAATAAATAGACCAAAATTAATTGATTGACGACGTTATATATATATATATATATATATATATATATATATATATATATATATACACACACACACACACAAAATTCACACACCTAAGCTGTAATCATCTTTACATATATTAAATGTTTAGCAAGTATATAATCAATATATATACTGGTTAGTATAATGTTATAAATATTTGATTAAAAAAATTTAAAAAAAATAATAATCGTAGTAATTTTTTTGTTAAGAGTATGTTGAGAACCAAGAAGGACTTCTGATCAAGTTCATAAGAAATTGCTAATTGGATCAAGCACATTCAATAAAAAGAAAGTCAATAATAAATACATAATATCATAATGTTAAAACATGTATGTACAATATTTTTTAATTTCAAAGTATTCATGTTTGTAGGGTAAAAAACATATTTTTATTTAACGTGCGATTGTAAAAGAATAAATCAATGACTCATAGTAGTGATGTGTATGAGCGTGATTGAGTGTTCATTCGATTCACTATATAATATATACCCAACCAATCGAACCTATCAGTATGATCCAACAAGTAATTCCTCTCTTGAAAAAAGAAAGTCATTACATCATAAGTATTTTTCAACGTTTAGTTCTAGTCAAATAACTTTAGATGTTTTATCAAATTTATTCTACATTGAAAAATAGTGAGTACATTGTAAGGGACAAATTTAGATCTTAACATTCAGTCGATTTAAAAATAAAATTCACATACCTAAATTGTAATTTCCTCTCCGACATTGTTACTCATAGTAACGTTTTAGCCTTAAACGTGATTCATAATAATGAATTTAATAAAAAAATTCATATAAATATTTTGATGTGACAGAGTAGTAGAGTCTCGTTACTGATAATAACGTTTTAAGCCAAAAACGTTACTGTTAGTAATAATTTTTTTCTTTAACGTCGCCAGCCAATTATTTTTTGATCAGTTTATTTTTTAAAATAAAATATAACTTAATAGGATACTGACAAGTATATTTATACTAACTTTATAAATTTTTTAAAAATATACTATTTTAATAAAGTGATTTAAATAGTAGCCTATTTTGTTCAAAATTTCAAGAATTATAACAGAAAGAGGAGGAACAGATGGGTGAATCTCAAACATAGACCCAAATTGGGGTGACTTTTAAATTTTATCCCCAAATAAAATGACTTTGTTAAAACAGCCTTTACTTGTTAAGTCATTATTTTTGGACAAAAATACCCTCCTTCAAAATATTCGTTGTTCAATGTCTTTCTTCTTTTATTTATTCCAAATTCTAGAATCAACCCATGCAATGGCTCTCTAAAGTCCGAGGCTAAGTTGCCCAAATCGTTAAATCTCTTTCTTTCTCTCTTTCTTCCAAATTCCAAAATCAACTTTCAAACATTCACATAATCGACTTTAGCTGTAAGGTTTCTTCAGCTATGAATTTCATCATCAAAACTCATTGTGGTAATTTTAGCTTATTGATGCATTGCGGTAATTTTTGTTCTTTATATAATTAGCATATTGATTTTATTTTTAGGGAGGTGAACGTAAGTTGAAGTTGGGATATGCTATTGTTGTAGTAACATATTTATCATTGAGGAATTGCGTCGAACAGGTTGCGGGGAGTTTTTTATTGCTGTTGTAATTGTGTTTGAGTAGTTGTGGGGGTTGGTCTTGGAGGAAAAGGTCGTTAATATGGGAGTTAACGTTGATCATAACATATTTTGGGAAGGCCAAACGTATAAGGTCAAGGTGCTATAAAAAATTAGTTCCAAGTATTTCAAACTAGTAGTATAATTAGCATTAGAAGATGATGAAGAATTATTAGAAGATGATGAGGAATTGTGTCAAACAGGTTATGGGGACTTTGTTATTGCGATTATAATTGTGTTTGAGTAGTTGCGAGTGTTTGGTATTGGAGGAAAAGACTATGTTTTCCATCTCGAATGAATCCAGCCTATGTTTTAGAGATTAAAGAAGCACTAAATTGATGATTCTAAGAGAGAACACCTTAGCTATTAGCTTGTATAACATAGAGCAACATGCAATGAATTTAAACTCTCTAATGGTAGTAAGATTTGACACTTTAGGTAACAAGGTTACTATTATACAACTTTTCAGTGTTAAAATAAATCCTTCATTGTTGAACACACATCATATTTATATTCATTGACCATTTGTTATTGAACCATGCTTATCTAGATATGTTGAAATAATCACCGGTGTTTCTGGCAATTTCTTTTGTCTCAGTATCGCATGTTTCTGTTGAATCATTAGATAGAATGCCCTGGAAGTTAATTGCCCTTGCTCTTTTTTTCTGCTCTTTCTGGGATATATGTTTCTTTTACTGTCCTACTTTATCTTATCCGGTCATATGACAGGAGAGAGTTCCCAGGAATATGGGCTCCTTGCACTAAGAATCCTCACGTTTCTCTCGATTAAGTAAAAAACATACATTAATAGATACTGCTTTGAATCCGTAAGCTGTTATTCTTTTGTCCATAATTATTTGATATATCCCCGAGGAGAGTGTCGTAGTTCATTAAATATAGAATCAATTTGCGAATGCACCATTAATTTGACAGTCTGATTTACAGTTATGTTAACAAGGTAACTTTTATTGAATTTGTAGCAGAATAAATAGGTGAGATAGCAAATGGTAGGGCTACTTGTTACTGTATCTGTCCTCTCTGTAGTTGGTAGAAGTATCATATCAAGGTGATTGTAGATCTGCACTGAAAATGGTCATACTAAATCAATTTTTTGGGATGTCCATTACATCTTGCAAACTTCTGCAATAGGCAATAGATTTTACTTCGTCATATTTTCTCCGTTTTATTTAGACAGTCTTGAGTTTAACACGCTATACTTCCGATTGCATATTTTCTTTATTCAAGTTTTCATATTCGCTTTTTCATTAATTAATTGATTACGCTACTTCCAACTATGTTTGCAGGTTTCTATGAGACGTGGATTGCATATTACTCTTGGAAAGGTGCTAAAGGTTATCGATTTACTGTCATCTCTGACTATTGAAGTCTTCAAACTTTATGTAAACTCTCAATGTATTTACTATTTTCTGTAATGAGTTTTGTGATAGTTTGTATTTCTCGCACACATTCTGTCCTTCACACTTCAAAAAATTTCTGAATATTGAACACGCATCATATTTATAAAAATTTTTGGCTGTATCCGGTGAGGCAAAAAATATATTCAACAAAGCATTAACCGAAAACTTAAAAGGCAAAGCAAATACTAAAATAATAAGATTCTTAGTTTAAAAACTAAATAAGATTCTTGTTACTTTTTTTCTTTCATAGCTGCACTAAAATACATGGGGTTTGAATCACCTAGCTTATACATAAAGCCCTGAATTTTATTATAACGTGTTCTCTTTAATATTGCTCCACTTCTCAATAATAGTCAGTACATCATTCTCTTTCAACATCATACTATTAGAGTATTGAGTTGATAAACTATGTTGTATCACTTGCAACCTATCTCTAAAGTAAACAACCCTCTCTGAATCACCTTTATAGTGAGTGTTATTCAGTAGTTTCAAGTGAGATTTTAGCATCTTTAGATTCTGCTATACATTTCAAGTTATGCCCCATGGGCAAGAGTTGACACTTCCTTAGTCTGTAATGATTTGGCAGATAACCTGTAACTCTTGCCCCAGAGGCAAGACTGAGATAGTTATGCCCCATGGACAGGAGTTGACATTGTCATAGTCTGTAATGATTTGGCAGATGACCTATAACTTTTATCCTAGAGGCAAGACTTTGACAGTTATGTCCCATGGGCAATAGTTGACTATGCCTTACTCTTTTATGATTTTACTTGTTGAAGATTCTAAATTAAATTGTTACTAATCTTTTGTTATTTCATTTTTTACAAAGGTTGTGCTTGGAATGGATGGAAAAGAAATGAGTATTGAGCAATACAGTATGGTACAATCAATTGAAATTATTGATAGAAATAACGAGTTACAGGTTATCAAACCAATAGTGAAGGTTGCAATAAATGAAGAAATGGGACTATCATCAAAGGTTAAGAAGGTACGGCAAAAAAAGAAGAGGATACTTGATGTCGAGATTACTCTCTTGAGACATAATGTCTCTTTGAATGAGGTAAGTGTCAAGTCGATCTTTATTGACAAATAAAATATGATGATGTGCATGTCAAACATTGCAATTACATACAACATCCAATTTAAGGTTATCAAATCAAGCACAATAAGATATTCTCTGCCATGTTTGGACGACAACTATGTGTGGCGGTCTCATGCCTCGAAGATTCTCGATTCTTCTCTCTTTCAGGTTACTACATATGAAAAGGCTCACAGTTGCTCGGTTGATTTTATAACGTCCGACCACAATAATACAACTTTAAAGGTCATATGTGACTACATACTAGAGCTTGTGCATAACTCTAGTAATGTAATCACACCAAACTTCGTGGTAGATGGAATGAGAAGGACATACAAAATAATCATATCATAGATCAA
Organism: Capsicum annuum; assembly: GCF_002878395.1. NCBI lineage: Eukaryota > Viridiplantae > Streptophyta > Magnoliopsida > Solanales > Solanaceae > Capsicum > Capsicum annuum. The sequence goes on along the minus strand of NC_061116.1, from coordinate 117,296,940 downwards.
AGGATGACGAGCGATATAGCATGCCTATACGGTGATAAGAGGAACCGCGGAAGAGAACTATAACAGGTTGCCATCGTATCTTCACATGATAAAAGAAAATAACCCAGACACGTACACAAACATAAAGAGGGACGATGAGAACAAGTACAAATGCTATACTGTTGAAATTGAAAACTTTTTCTCAAGAGGAAAAAGTTTATTCTTTAATTACACTAATTAAATTATTAACATATATGCAATTCTTTCCTCATGGGAAAGACTTAGTTTAAAAAATTGTTGAAATTGAAAACTTTTGCCCAAGAGGCAAAAGTTGTTCTTTATTTGCACTGATTATTATTAACATAGATGGAACTCTTGCTTCATGGGCAAGACTTAGTTTAGAAAATTATTGTTCAAATGCTATACTGTTGAACTTGAAAACTTTTTCCCTTTAGGCAAAAGTTTATTCTTTAATAGCACTGGTTAGATTATTAACATATATGCAATTTTTGCCTAATGGGCAATACTTAGTTTAGAAAATTGTTGAAATTGAAAACTTTTGCCAAAGAGGTAAAAGTTTATTCTTTAATTGCAATGATTATATTATTAACATATATGCAACTCTTGCCTCATGGGCAAGACTTAGTTTAGAAAATTGTTAAAATTAAAAACTTTTGCCCAAGAGGCAAAAGTTTATCCTTTATTTGTACTGATTATATTATTAACATAGATGGAACTCTTGCCTTATGGGCAAGACTTAGTTTAGAAAATTTTTGTACAAATGCTATACTGTTGAAGTTGAAAACTTTTGCCCAAGAGACAAAAGTTCATTCTTTAATTACACTGATTAGATTATTAACATATATGCAACTCTTGCCTTATGGGCAAGACTTAGTTTAGAAAATTATTGTACTCTGATTATAAACATCAAATGCAAATTGTTATTAATATTCTTTTGCTCAACACAAGTATCAATATGCATTTTTTGCTTATGGTGCTTCAATCATTGGATGAACCAACTGTAGATTGGTAATAATAGTAGATGCAATATTTTTGAAGTCAAAATATCGTGGTGTTCTCATGATAGCACTGTCAAACTCTAAATCTAAGATATTACTTTCTGCAATCACCTATTCTGAAATGTTACATTCCCAAAGTACCTGGCATTGAAACTTAAACTCCCTGCTTTGCCTTCTTTTTCTTTTGACGGAGGGCAATATATGAACAGGATTACTGAGATTGAGCAATGTAATATTTTATATATTTTTTTTTCTTCAATAACTCATCCATGTTTTGCAGAAATTCATTCCTCATTGCATATCTTAATACAACATTCTATTTTTTAGGGGAATATAAGGGCATACATACGTAGTACGTTCTTGTTCAGGTTTATATTTGTACGTGATGCACGTACTCTCTGATTACATTTTCAGGTCCGAGCCTATTGGGTTAGTATTTTCTCTAACTACAGTTGAAAAATTAAAAGAGAAAAATAATAGGTTCTTTTAGAAGAGGGAAACAAACTGTTCACTTAGTTGTACTATTTTCATTTACTATCCATAAACAGGGGTTACTAGGAGATGGAGCAACGTAAATTTTGTAGCATTTTTTTTCTTTTGCAATAGCTCATCCATGTTTAGCAAAAGAAATTCCTTATTGCATACCTTATACACCATTCTTTCCTTAGCTAGTTTATGTTTGTATTTGAAAATGAATAACTGAGAAAAATATGGAGAAAAAAAAGAGAAACAAAAAAAAACTCTAAATAAAGATTAAAGACAAATAAATTGAAAAATAAAAATAAAATGAAGAAATAGATAATGGTTGAGAAAAAAAAATATAAAAGGTTGAGACAAATAAATTAAAACATGAAAATAAAGTTAAAGGAAAAAATAAAAACTAAAAATAATAAAAAACAGAAAAATAAATTTAAAGGAAAAAATAAAAAAGTGATAAGAAAGTAGAATAATAAAAGTAAAGGAAAAATAAAAAAGTGAAAATAATAAAAAATAAAATTTGAGAGATAAATGAGTATGGAAAGTTTAAAAATATATTTGAGATGTAGAAGGGCAAAATGGTACTTTTAGTATATTAAAAAGTAAGGAAAACTATTCTTCAAAGACATTCTTATTTGGGGTCAAATATCTAAAGTCATCCATATTTGGGTCTATGACATGCAATTTCCACGGAAAAGACCGTATGGCCAATTCCAAAGGGTCAAAAATGCACCTTATGGAGAAGATGATCACAACTAGGGGCGGAGCTACACTTGGCCGAGGGAGTTCATCCGAATCTCCTTCGACTAAAATTTTTACTATTTATACATAGTTAAAATTATTTTTTTATGTATATACTGTAAAGGTTGAACTCCCTTCTTCTTATGTTTACTTCTGAACCTCCTTAATGAAATCCTGGCTCCACCACTGATTATAACATAGGGTCAAGGTCTTTCCTCAAATTTAATTAATCCTTCCACTTACCTCAATCATCAAATTTCGACGAAGAATTTGTTTTTATGTGTAGCATCTCTTAGGATACGAATTTACAATGCAAACTCGATAGTATATTACGTAAAATATATATTTATATTAGAATTTAATTATACAGAAAAAAGAAGAATTGCATATCAAAGTCATAAATTTGAATTACTAAATGAATCAAGATTGAATTGATGGACTAAAGTTAAATTTTAATAAAAGACTAAATATTTATAAATAAATTAGGTTCCACGTGTGTTATATGTTAGTATTTTAAATTTGTTCACATGAATTAGTTTAAAATTACAAATATTTTATAACATATAAATAATATATAATATAAAATTATGTGGTGTAAATCTGGGGGTTTAGAGCAATAGCTTTAGTTGCTTCCCCTTCAGCCTACCTTGTTATATTGTGCAATATACTAGTGTCAAATATTATTTAAGTACACTAAATTAGAAAGAACGTGACATATACCAATAAAAAGAAGTTGAGGGAGAGAGTAAAATTACTTGGGAGATGAGATCTTTTGGCCATTTGCAAAAAGAAATAATTAATGTTATGTGTAAATTAAATAATGTGTCTCTTGTAAAAAATCATAAAATTTTTTAAAAATTATAAAATACTAAAAATAAATCATTTCTCCTGTAATTACCCAGAGACTTCTTCAAGCATAAATAGCTTCAGAGGGAAAAAAGAAAAGGAGGTCACATTTTCAAAGTTGGGGAAAATTCTTCACAACACCAAAGATGGTCCAGAAGATTGGATTTCAAACAGGACCAGTCTTCTCGTAGACCTGAGAAAAAAAAAACCTCTGATTAATTAGTACTAATTTGTAGACCATGACCTAGTCTTATAAAATAAGTTTCCCAAGCTTCCTTTCATTTTCTGTGAAATCTTAGTATGCTTACCGTGTTTAACACATACAAATACTTTGAAAACACAATATAATCTTCTCTTTCCTCAAACAAATATAATACTCTAGCAACCCCACCTAGATAGATATATATTCCCAATTCTACTTCCATCCATTCATGTTGTCTAGAACAGATTAAAATCTCCATAAAACATCTGTAAGAAAAAAAAAACAGCCAAGTTGTTAATTACACCTGAAGGAACATATATATAATATGGAAGAGACTCTTGCTACAATCCTGTATGGGTGTAAATTGGGTAAAGAGATGGAAGCCAACTTGGCCAACTGGGCAAACCAAACAGGTGTCCTTTTAAGTAAAACAGAAGAGATCATTGCGGTATTTAATAATGTAAAGGAAAGACTAATGAGCCAGCAACAGCAACATGTGGTTCAAGAATGGCTGAGTAGTAGTGGTGCAGCTAGTCAGCAGGCATTAGAATTGTTCCATGCAACAGAGAATATGATTGATCACAGAGCTAGGGCGGCGGCATTTTCCCTGCCGCCGGACAGTGATCAAATCCAAATGAGGTTGCAGCAACAGGTAGTGGGTCAGACTCAGGATGCATCTCATGATTCGAGTGGAGCGGGTGCTTCGTCTTCCTCCCCAAAACAACGACGACGGTAAGAAACTTCACTACTTTGCCATTAACAAAAAGTATAATTAATTTTGTAAGTAGAATTACAAAAACAACATAACTGTTGTATAAATTAATATGACATTTGGCTAGCCTTAATAACTCCATATTGCTAATACCAAACTAGTAATATTAGTTTATACGATATAGAATATGAGATAATTAAGGATATATGTATTTGTAGTTCATGCTTTTATATCTTATTCATTTCCACTGCATAACAATTTCTTAAACCATGCACAACTCGTGAACCAAACTATCCTTTTAGGATTTCATATATGGCATAGTAATACCTAAAAAAATCTAGCATTAACAATGCAATGTTTGGTTGCATGCTCTATAGATACTCTCCAAAATCATCCAGCATTAGTTAAATCTTGTGTTTGATTGTCTTTGTATGCACAATTAATACTCATACATGCATAAAATATACGGAAATCCACATACAATATTATTTTATGCGGGATATAGAACATAAAATGAAAACGTAGATATTATAGTAATACTTGGATTAAAATAAATAAATGATAAAATTGATCTGCATAATAGTAAGAAAAATTTTATTCTATTTAAACAATAAGCAAATAGTTTGAATTATACATTGTATACTAATTTATACTATTTAAAATTAAACATCAAATAAGAAATAATCTATACATAACTACTAGTATTTGCATAACCAATCCTTACATTACTAATTCCTCAATGACTTTTCACTTAACCAAAATGATCCCTTAGCTGTGTGCATTATTAATTTCATGCAGTAGAAAATGTCAGTGGGAAAGGGGGGCGCACACAAAGCGAAAAAGGTCGTAGTTATAACTGTTTATCTTTTTAATTCTTATATTAGTTTCTGCTTTATTACATTTTCAAAGAAATTCCACAGAACTTTCTCCATAGTAGGTCACCACTAACTATAAAAATGTCAACATACAATGATTTTCTTCCAACTTTCTATTGTAATTACGAAGAAAAGGAGATCCTTATACAATATCGAAATTAAGAAATTAGTAGTAATATATTAGCACCTTATCATACGAAAGAAAAATCAGAAGTGGGAACAACAATGTGTGCGCACAGAAATATATGACTACATACAATTATTTTAGCATGAGAATGAGGTCCCAGAAGCTTATATAAATAACGGTGGTGTAACTACACATAATTAAGAAACAAAAGAAAAAAGGTCTTATTGAAGTTCCTTGGCAAATAGGAAGTAAAAAACAAAGGAAAACCAGCATCTTGCTGATCAAATCCAACATTAGAAAAGCAGGCCACATTACATCATATGATTAACTCCGTTTCAATCTAGGACATATTCAAGTTCGGTTTGAATATGAGGATTTCAAGTCCATATAGATCAAGATGGAAGGATACTTCTAACTGATATAGTATTGTTAGAGTTGTGACCCGAATTTTGTTGATCCGGCCTAGAAAGTTTCGCAGTGCAACCCATGTTTGTGATTTTCAATTGGGTCTGTGGTGGTAGCATAGGGATCGGGCCGATAGGCCCGTGGACCTTTATTTTTTTGGGCCTAGAACATTTTTTGTATGCACATATTATATTAGTGCATTTAGTGGGTTGTTTTGGGGTATCCAGAAAATACACATTCTCTACATTGTTCTCCTCTCCTTTAATTATAGTAAAACATCCTCTGCCTCTGCCCGTGGTTTTTCCCGCAAGGTTTCCACGTAAATTTGTGTGTTCTTGTTTTTCTTTCTTCTTGTGGTTTGCTTTATTTCTGCCAGATTACTAACAAACTGGTATCAAAGCCTATTCGATTGTTTCTCGGGGATGGTAACCATAAAGTATGATATTCCGCTGTTGGATTGCAACACCAGATTTTCATTATCGTAGGTTAAGATGTGGGCTGTGCTCGCACAAATGGATTTGTACGATGCTTTATTAGGGTTTGAGAAGATGCCTTCATCGTGGACGGACGAGGACAAACGACGTAAGGATCGGAAGGCCCTATCTCAGATCCATCTTCATTTATCCAATTAGATTCTACAGGATGTTTTGAAGGAGACCACAACCGTTGCATTGTGGTTGAAACTGGAATTGTTGTGTATGACGAAGAGCCTAACAAGTAAGTTTCATCTCAAGCAACGACTTTATTCCCATCGCATGTCTGAGGGTGCATCCTTAGAGGATCACCTATCTGTATTTAAAAAAATTATCTCTGATTTAGAGACTCTGGAGGTTAAGTACAATAAGAAGGATTTAAGGTTGATTTTTTTGTGTTCGCTGCCGCATCATACACGACCTTTAGGGTTATGATTTTATATAGTCGTGATACCCTAACGATTGATGAAGTCTATGATGTGTTATTTTCTAAGGAGAAGATGAAACATCTTTTGAATGGGTCAGAGACTTAAGGAGATGGTCTCATTATCCGAGGAGGAAGAACTCGTGAAAGGAATTCTGGGGGTGATGACACGAATAAGTTAAAATCCAGAAACAAAAATAAAACCTATAATTACTATAAGAAGAAGGGTCATATCAAGTCCGAGTGTTGGAAGCTACAGAATAGAGAGAAAAGTGAAGCTCCAAAACCGAAGAAAAACCAACTAGAGAAGTCCAGTGTTGTGGAAGATAGCGGTAGTGATGGAGAATTCTTGGTAGTTTCTCATAGTAACTCTAAACCTTGTGAGGATTGGATTCTTGATTCAGGTTGTACGTTTCATATATGTCGTAATCGAAATTGGTTTACAACATATGAAACAGTCTCTAAAGGTTCTGTGTTGATGAGAAATAACACACCTTGTAAGATAACTGGTATTGGAACAATTAGGATCAAGATATTTGATGAGGTTGTGAGGACACTTGGTGATGTGGGGTATGTCCCATACCTGAAGAGAAATCTTATTTCCTTGAGTACCCTTGATTCGAACAGTTATAGATACACTGGTGAAGGTGGAGTCCGGAAGGTTACTAAAGGTGCTCTTGTTGTAATGAAGGGATAGAGAAAGTCTGCTAATTTATATGTCCTACAAGGCTCTACTGTTACAGGTGATGCAACTATTTCTACCTTCTCTTTATCAGAAAGTGATGTTGCTAAACTTTGGCATATGTACCTTGGACATATGAGTGAAAATGGGATGGCTGAACTAAGCAGGAGAGAACTTCTTGATGGGCAGAGTATTACCAAACTGGATCTATAAGCATTATATTTTTGGAAAGCAGAAGAGAGTCAGATTCACTAAAGGCATCCACTCAACTAAAGGCACACTTGATTACATTCATTCTGATCTCTGGGGTCCTTCTAGAGTATCTTCTAGAGGAGGTGAAAATTATTTGTTGACTATTATTGATGACTATTCCAGAAAAGTTTGGGTGTTCTTCCTAAAGCAAAAGAATGATGTGTTGCCTTTTTTCAAGGAGTGGAAGATTATGATTGAAAAACAAATATGGATGTATGTAAAACGTCTTCGGACTAATAATGGTTTAGAGTTCTACTCTAATGAATTTAATGCTCTGTGCAAGTCAGAAAAAATTGTGAGGCACTTGACAGTTCGTCATACTCCACAGCAGAATAGTGTGGCTGAACGAATGAATAGGACTATAATGGAAAAGGTGTATTGTATGCTCTCTAATGCTGGTTTACCCAAGTCTTATTGGGCTGAAGCTGCTTCCACAACTTGTCTTCTTATAAACCGCTCTTTCTCAGTCACGATTGATAAAAGACTCCACAAGAGGTATGGTCAGTTACTCTTGCTAGTTATTCTGATTTGATGATATTTGGATGTCCTGCGTATGCTCATGTTGATAATGGAAAGTTAGAACCTAGATCTGTCAAGTGCTTATTTATGGGTTATAAGCCTGGTGTTAAAGGTTATAAGCTTTGGTGTCCAAAAAGTAGAAAGGTTATAATTAGCAGGGATGTTGTGTTTGATGAAACTGCCATGCTTCGGGCTCCCTCTGAATCTAGTGCTTCGCCCCCAGATGAGCTTAGTAAAATAAATCAACAAAAGTCATTCACCCACATTGAATTGCAAATTGGAGCAGAGTCTACACTAGTGCCTACTTCTCAGTCTAGCCCGGGGATATAGAGTGGTACTATTTCTTCTTCACCACCAGTGACGCCATAATATTCTATTGCTAAAGACATGCCTAGAAGAAATATTAGACCTCCTCAGAACTATGCTGAAGCTGATTTGGTTGCTTATGCATTGAATATAGCAGAAGGTATTGATTTTGGTGAAGAACCTTCTTCTTACACAGAGGCAGTTAGTTGTGATGATTTTGGCCGATGGATGATTGCTATGCAGGAGGATATAGAATCACTTCAAAAGAATAACACATAAGATTTGGTGAGATTGTCTAAAGATAAGAAAGTTGTCCGTTGCAAGTGAATATTCAAAAGGAAAGAAGGAACATCAGGAGTTGAAGATGCTAGGTACAAAGCAAGACTAGTTGCTAAAGGTTACAGTCAGGCTCCAGGTTTTGACTTCACAGATGTGTTTTCTCCAGTTATAAAGCATAGTTTGATTCGAGCCTTGCTTGGTATTGTGGCCATGCATGATCTTGAGCTTGAGCAGTTGGATGTCAAAACTTTAATCTTACATGGAGAACTTGAGGAGGATATCTATATGCAGCAACCCTAGGGTTTTGTAGTCTCAGGAAAGAAGGACTATGTATGCTTGCTGAAAAAGTCTCTTTATAGCTTAAAACAGTCTCTTAGGTAGTGGTATAAGAGGTTTGACTCTTTTATGACCTCACATATGTTTCAGTGGAGTAGTTATGATAGTTGTGTGTACTTCAAGGAGGTAAGCGATGGTTCATTCATGTATCTTCTCTCGTATGTTGATGATATATTAATTGTAGCAAAGGATATAAGAGAAATAATAAAATTCAAAGCCCAGCTCAGTAAAAAGTTTGAGATGACGAATCTAGGAGCAGCAAAGAAGATTCTTGGCATGAAAATTATGAGGGATAGAGAGAAGTGTAAGTTATACTTGAGTCAGAAAAATTATATTGAGAAAGTGCTTCACAAGTTCAATATGCAAAATGCCAAACCTGTAAGTACTCCATTAGCAGCTCATTTCAAACTCCCAGTTACTTTATCTCCAAAGAAACATGAAGAATGTGACTATATGTCTTGAGTTCCATACTCTAGTGCTGTCGAGTCTCTTATGTATGCGATGGTGTGTTCCCAACCAGATTTATCTTATGCCGCCCGTGCAGTTAGCAGATATATGGCAAATTTTAGCAAAGAACATTGGAAAGCAGTTCAGTGGATTTTCAGATTCTTGCATGGATTTGCTAATGTTTGTTTGCAGTTTAGGTGAAATAAAGATGGAGTAATCGAGTATGTTGATTCTGATTTTGCAGGAGATCATGATAAAAGGAGATCCCTTACGGCTATGTTTTCACCATTGGTGGTTGTGCTATTAGTTGGAAAGCTACCTTACAGACTACGATTGCTTTGTCAACTACTGAGGTAGAGTATATGGCTATTACAGAGGCTTTCAAGGAAGCTATTTGGTTGAAGGGTCTGTTTGGTGAACTTAGAAAAGACATACAGATTACTACAGTCTTTTCCAACAGTCAGTGTGCTATTTTCCTTACGAAAGATTAGATGTTTCATAAGAGGACAAAGCACATCAATGTTCCATATTATTTTGTTCGTGAAATTATTGCTTGTGGTGATATTGTGGTGAGAAATATTAGTACTTATGATAATCCTGCTGATATGATGACCAAGACACTACCAAGTGCCAAGTTTGAGCATTGCTTGGACTTGATTAGTGTTAGCTGTTGGGTGGAGCATTTGTCTTGAAATGGATTTAAGTTCTGAATTAGAATTTGTGTCAAGGTGGAGATTGTTAGAGTTGTGACCCGAATTTTATTGATCCGGCCCAGAAAGTTTCACGGTGCAACCCATGTTTGCTACTTTTTTTGTATGCACATATTATATAAGTGCATTTAATGGGTTTTGGGGTATCTAGAAAATACGCATTCTCCACATTCTACTCCTCTCCTTTCATTATAGTAAAACATCCTCTGCCCCTACCATGGTTTTTCCTGCAAGGATTTCCACGTAAATCTGTGTGTTCTTGTTTTTCTTTTTGCTTGTGGTTTGCTTTGTTTCTGCTTGATTACTAACAAGTATAATGGTAGGAAATGCTTAAATGATACACGAAATATTGGTCCCAGGATTTAAAATTATCACCACAAAGCTCAGAAGAAAAGTTACCGCATGCAATAATGGTGACTTTTCCGGAAAGAAAGGTTAATCAACTCATAACACACATCTAATTTCCAGATTAGAGTTGTCACCATTATTACTTAGGCTCACCCTTCAGTAATTGTATCATCCACTCTATTCATTGATTTTATAAATTTCTAAGTAAAGAATCTATTCCTAAGGAGTCCTCCTAGTCTGGCTAAATTAATTTTGAGTCCAGCTGAGGTGTACTAGCATGAAAACACAAGCTTTAGTACTCATATATATAACTGAAACATTATTAATTAGGTTTTTAGCAAAGGAAAATTCGGTTGTTTAAAACCTTTAGAGACAATAACATATCTGGTCTTTTACCTCCTTCTAGCAACCATATTTTCCCCTTTGTTGATTGTCATTCTGGTCATTTGACATGTTCTAATGTTGGTTAACTATTAAACCATAATCATGCTTTGACTTTGAATCAGGGAATACAATTTCAAGGAGAGGGAGTTGATGCTGCAAATTAATGCATGATATAATTTTAGTGATGTTCTTTCTCTAATCTGCATTAATGCATGATATAATTTTGGTGATATTCTATCTCTAATTTGCATGTCTTTATGACCGCGCAGAATGGGCGATACAGACAGAAGAACAGTGAGAGTGGCTGCTCCAAGAATGGGAAATCTTGAGCTCCCACCTGAGGACGGTTATACTTGGAGAAAATATGGTCAGAAAGAGATTCTTGGATCTAGGTTCCCTAGGTAATTCATCACAATTTCATTAACTAATACTCCCCCCTCACCCTTCCCCCTTCCCCTCTCCCAAATTGATTCTCACATTATGCTTCTCAATATTTGCTTTGATTAATAATTAAAGTTAAATTAAATTACATTAGGTTAACTCAATATTTTATAATTAAAATTTAGATATAAAACTATTTGAAAAGTATAACTAGTTACAATTTTTTCTCATGTGAATTTGATGAAAAAAAATATATTTTAAAATATCAAAATTCATATTTGTAATTTGTTTTCAATGATTATTGATTAGTACTATCCACCAAAGTGGACAAAAATCTAAAGACCAAGTGTGCTTCCTTATGACAGGGTCAAAATAAACCATATCTCCATCTTCGTAATTAATTTAACTGATTACAAGACCTTTGAATTGAAGTCGAATTCAAGCTAGAAACAGTCAGTTTGAACAATTTGACTAATGGGATGCGAAGTGTCACCTTTATAAAGACATGAATGTATCCAATATTATAATTAAGAACTTTTCTTGTTTAGTCACTCATAAAAAACGAGAAAACGCATAAAACATAAATGTATACGTATACTACTACACAATCAGCTTGCACTTTTAGACCTTTCTCGCACTGACTTTTCCTATCTGTAGTAAACAAAATACTTATAATTGGCATATTTTGACCAATTTGAATTCCACATACAACAACATTGTTGGAGTCAGTGGGACATTTTGACCCTTTAGATTTCTCACACATTCTAGAAATATTGATATGCATCTAATAACTACCCTTTGATTTAATCTTCTTCTTGTTGTTTTCATATAAAAAATGGATCCTCGTCTCTTTCCTTTGGTATGAACACGAGGAATTTTAAGATACAAAATTACTCCAGTATTTCATTTCATAAAGATTGTAAATTAATTATCAATTTAATTTTTGTGTACTAATAATGTAAACTTTCACACAATCATGTTACCTAGCTAGAACAACGACACTGTATATATCTTTAATAATTAAGTCTAATTTGATAGCCAAAAAAATTAAGTACATGACATATTGCATACACCAACAATGTAATTTTTTATGGTAATTAAATCCATTAACTATTACTGATAGTTTTGATGATTTTAGGGCTTATTATAGATGCACCCATCAAAAGCTATACCATTGTCCAGCCAAGAAGCAAGTTCAGCGTCTTGATAATGATCCTTACGTATTTGAAGTAACATATCGATCTCAACACATTTGCTATATGTCCGCCACAGCTCCCACCGTGCCTCCACCATCTGTGGAAGAGATAACTCATCAAACCACCACAACTCCTCCACCGCTGCTGCCACTGCCGCCACCAACTTCAGCCTCCTTAAGCGGGCATTGGCTCTCCATGGATATTAAGCCACAAGTAGAAGCTGGCACAAGCTACAGTACCGCTCAATTTGACATACAAAGGTACAAACATATTTCAGAATTAATTTAATGGGGTTCAACTTCAAGATATTCATTTCTTGAAAATTTTAAAAAATAATCGGTCAAAAGTTTAATATTTGTACTACTTTATCCATGTTAAATATGGGTAAACCAGACATTTTATTTGTTTTTGTATAATCCATTTGTGATCCGTCAATAGCCGAATTGACCCTCCTATATGTCAATACTAAATTAACCTTACCGCTAATACTATAAATCCATGTTTGTACAGGGATTTTGGACATGCTAGTGGTGGTTCACTAACTAGCATATGCAATGTTGTGACCGCCTGCGTGGACGGTGGTGCGGGCCCTTCCGGTAGTAGATTTGGAAGAGAAGTTGACTACCAGCCAGTGGTGGATATGGCGGACGCCATGTTTAATTCTGGGAGTAGTAGCAATACTAGCATGGACATCATCTTTTCTTCTATTGATGATAAATGGGACACGACACAAAAGAAAGAATAGTTCATATACACATGATTGATTAACTAAACACGACGACACTCTCTAATTTATCGTTCATGGAACTTAGGTAATTAATTACCAACAAACTACGCCTGACCGTGTAATACTCATGATCACAAGATTGTGAAATACCAACATATTGATTAACTTGTCTAGCTTAAATTTAGTGCCATTCTATTCCAATTAATAATTTTTTGTTTTGTCAGATTTTGTACCAATTAAAAGTTGTTCAATTTGATTAGATAGTGACAATTTTTCTTCTTATTGAAGATTTTCTAATAAGACACCTAGATCAGTATGGAATACAACAAATTCAATTTTGAGTGTGTTGGAAGTCGATACACACATTGATGGATGGTTAATAACTTGCTTCATCATGAAGTTACAACTCCACTAAATGACTGCCTAGAGTAAAACAGAAAAAGTTATGTACATTAAGTTGGCTCATACTCCCTTCATTTCATTTTACTCGTTCCAAATTGGGATGACACAACTATTAAGAAAAATAATAAATAACATGGCTAGTTTACCATAATACCCCTATTAAATGATGTTTACATTAGAAAAAGTAATTAATTCAAAAGGTAAAATATGGAAAAAAAAATTGTCTTGTCCTTGATAAGTAAAAAAGAACAAGTAAAATGAGACACCAGATTAGAAAATTTGAAACGGATAAAATGGGACGGAGGGAGTATATTAAAATAATTATTTTAATTAATTTATAAAATTAAAAAAACTTATTTAAGTTTTTTCGATTCTTAGTATTAAATAATTACATAAAGCAATACTAATCAAATTTAAAATTTTAAGAATATTATTAATAAGATTAAATTGATAAAATACACTCTTCATTAAAAATTTCTTAAAAGGTGCGCAAAGTCAACAAAAACCAAGTAAAAGTAAAATAAATAAAGTATTCATGAATAAAGTGGGAGTTAAAAGATAAGAGGTGATGTAACTCTTGAATGAATTGGAGTTACAACTTACAAGTCTCAATGTTATCTTATAAAATGAAGTGAAAGTTGAGGGGTGGGGGGTAGGAAGGGAAGGGATTGAAAGAGGGAGGTGAATTAACCTTTTGAAATATTCAACCAAGTTGACTGAGTATTGGACTTAGTCTACTAGCTTCCTACAAAAGATGTTAGTGGAGAAAATAGAACATAAATAAAAAATAATTAACTTTAAAGTAAATAAGACACAAAATGTTTATACTGGTTTGAGACATCGGTATGGTGCCCACTTTCAGTTTCCCTTGGGTTAGAAGTGTTCCCTTTAGAGCTTCAGAGATGATGATTTTGAGTACAAATTTTTCTTTGCCATAACATCCTCTAGAACTATACTTAGTTCAATCAAGTATATAACCTCTACTTGTATAACTCTCCATTTTTCTCTTCTTTCTTTTGTTCTCACAAGCAATTAACCTATTACAGTGAATGTAAGAATAAAGATAAATACAAGAGTTCAGGTGAAGTTGTACAATCCTATGGCCAAGCTTTTCTTTGTATAGATTTAATTCAAGAGATTCGTTGATGAGTCTTTAATGCTGATTGTTTCATTGAAGAGATATATTTGAACTTCAACGATTTTAAAAATTAAAAATTTTCTTCCATTTCAGCTCTTCTAGGGTAACCTAGGAGATATGATTAATCTTTAGAGTTGTGAGAATACTCATGATTGACTGCATATGTCCATATATTCTTCTTTCCTTCTTCGTATTGATATTCTAATTTTAGTACTCTTCTTTTCTTTTTGTTATGGCGTTTGTGTCTTGTCAAACATCTTCCTTCTTTGATTGTGTTCTTGATTGTTGGAATGCTGACAACAGTACTTCAAATTGATTCCTTCCTTGATTTGCTGATTTTTTTTATTTCTTTTCTTGCTTGTCTTCAATTTTTGTTCCTTTTTAACTTTTCTTGTTCACTCTTTAATCTTTCATCGGCCTACCTCATCATTTGTGACTTCTTTTGGATGTACCTGATTATGACATCATTAAAAGATATTAGTGCTATCAATTTACACCTATGAGGATAAAAAAGATAATGGTACAAGATGGATGTTTTATTTTTATAGTGATATGAGCTCCCCCTATTTGTATGCTCCCCCTGACTGCATGCTTGTGCAATCCTATTTTCTTCTTTTTGACATTATCAAAAAGAAGTAGAACTACACAAACTAAATCTTGCAAATGCAAATGTGTACACATAATATAATGCAGATAAAATATAGTAGAAATAAAGTGCCAATACATAACAAGGAAAGTGTGAAAAAGAGTTAACAGGGATATACCATATTACAAAGCCTAAAAAGGTTACAAAGGCAACAACTTATTTTAAGTAGTAGAAAAAGAGAGAGCCATAAAGGATTGTCTTATGATGGAATCAAGATAAAGGATCGTTGATACTTCACGTAATGCTTCAAGGTGTTGACAACATTGTGACAGAAGGCAGAATATGAGCATTCTATATTTCTGTAAAAGGTCTGATAAAAGGTCTACACTGAGATGGCCAACTGATTGTGAGAGGAGCTTACTTCCATACTAGTGAAGTCGGCCTTCTTCATTAACTTGTTGATAGTTTCAACTTGTTCTTGCTTGAGATGATCTAGAGACAACCTCAACTTACCCACATCATTTCTTGTATCCTTGGTGTGCTGCAAAACCTTATCAAGAGTGCCAAAGAGGGTGAAAATACTTTCTTCCAGTGATGAGAGCCAGGTCTTGATGCCACTTGCTTCTCGAATGATAATGGTGGCCAAATTAGCACATACTTTGGTAGGCTTAGGTAGATCATCCTTCACTTTGACAGAGCTATTTTTTCACCTATTTACCATCCTGCAAAACATATCTCATGCTACCAAAAGTTCTTAGTCATAGGTGAATGAAATTTTCATTAGCTTGTATGGAGATAGGTTAATTATAGAATCAAGAAAAATATGAGAAATTAATAGATGATAGAGAATCGTAGAAGCAGAATCAGAGTCCTCAACACTCTCAACCATAGATCAACAAAAATATTTGGCCCAATTGATCTTATCCCTTTTCAACAAAGAGTAGAAAGCAAAGATATCTCTAGTGGTGACAGAATTGAGAGATCCTTTTTGTGGAAGAGCCAATTCTTCTCCTGGAAGAGCCATAAAAGCTTTGGCCTCTTCTAAAAAACCTCAAAATCATTAGGTGAAGTTTCATTCATGAAAGGAATGTTATCAAAGAATTTAGTGCCAAAAACAACCTCAAATAGATAATAATTGATAATTATATGCTTACTAGCATAAAAGTGTCAAGTTTACCACCTTCTTTGAACATTTTCAGATTGGCATAGAACATGTGCATAGGTTCTTTATACATCTCTATTTTACATAGCTTAAATTGACAATACTTTCAAAAACTATGGATATATTCTTAAAAGCAGAATACTTGTTTTCCTATTTTATTCTCCAACACAAATTCAAATCAACGAGATTGAACTCGAATGAGTCATATAACTTCATCATTTTGGGAAGAGTTTTTTTTAGGGAAGAGGTTTCTTGGATTTAAGGGAGATATTATTGGAGTAATTTCAAGATTCATCACCATATGAGTCAGAGAGAGATCAATGAGAATTTTAATTGTAGAGATATTTTAAAGACAATGGCTAGCCCATTTTCTCATGGAAGCCATTAAATATAGTTATAAAAGAGTTATGGGATTGAGAGAGTTCACTAGCGAATAGAAAGAGAGAGAGAGAGATGAGGGATTTATAGGATTGAGTAAGAAAGGGGAAGATATGGCTGAGAATTCAAAGAAGAGGAAGGTGAAGCATATGTATGGAGAAGAGAAAAGTTTTGAATAACTGAAATAATGCACACACAAGTGGTCAATACATATGGAAGATTTTATGGAGAAAACACATCTTTGAAAGAAATAATGCCTAGTTGATTTTTAAAGAAACAAAATCTTTATTCCAACAAGGGTTTTGTAAGAATATTAGCTAATTGATTTTTTAAATCTACAAAGTTTAAAATAAAATATCAACTTTCAACATTACCTCAAATAAAATGATGCTTTATTTCTATATGTTTAGCCCTAGAATAATGCACAATTTTAGTAAGACTAATTGCATTGGTATTATCAAAAAAAATTGGTACAGGTTCATACAATAAATCATACTCAGGTAGTTAATTTATTATCTATAATAATTGAGTACCGCATCTTTCAATAGCTAAATATTTGAATTCAGTGGCTAAAAGAGTCACTTATGTTTGCTTTTTGTTGTACTATGAGATGTGAAAGTTGACAAGAATTTGATATGTACCACTCATACTTTTACGATTCTTTTTATCACCTTTATATCTACATCAGAGTATCCAACTAAATCAAAATTATTAGAGTAGGGATACCAAAGACCCAATTCCTGATTCCCGCTAAGATATCAGATGATTCATTTTACGGTAGTTAAATGTGATTCCTTTAGACTAGAATGAAATCTAGCATATTTACAAATACTAAATATAATACAAGGGTGACTAGCAGTCAAATAAAATAATGATCAGATCATAACTCTATATATCTTTTAATCTATATCCTTAACAAAAGCATTAATTTCGAGGCATGTAGAAGTACTCATAAAAGTACCAAAAGCCTTACATTTTTCTATTCTAAAATTTTTTATTAGTTATTTGGTATATTTTGTATGACTAGTTGTAACAACCTGAATTTTTGGTCCTTAAAAATTTCTGCAATTTTATCCTCACTACTCTGGCAATGAATCACCTGATGAGTTGTAATATGTCTTTACAGGTCATAAGATCCTGTTGTAATGAGCCCAGAAGGATTTGCGTAACACAACTAAAAAAAAGGAAAACCGACCACAAAAATCGACTTTCTTAATTTCTGACCACAAAATCGAACAAAATGCATGATCGGTAAAACTGTGGTAACTTTTTAAAAATCGACCACGTGTGGTTATTTTTTTTAAATATATATATTTTTAAAATTTATTATTATTTTATTAAAATAGAATAAAATAATTTTAAAATAAAAAATTCAAAATAAACCGACCACAAGTGGTTAGTTTTATTTTAAAATTATTTAATTAATTTTAACAAAAACGACCACAAGTGGTCGATTTTCTTTTAAAATTAATTAATTAATTTTATTAAAACATACCACTAGCGATCATTTTTTTTAAAATTAATTAATTAATTTTATTAAAATCAACCACTTGTGGTTGGTTTTTTGTAAAATTTCCAGAAAAATCGACCACATGTGATCCGTTTTTCGCATCTTTTTTTAAAAATTGACCACATATGGTCGATTTTTTTTGGATTTTTTTTTTAAAAATAAAAAGCAACAAATAAACCACATACAATACAACAACAACAACAACAATAACAAGCCAAGTGTATTCCTACACAACATACAAAATTTCACTACAACACATACAAAATGTCCAACAAAAGTGTAAAAGTGTGAAAAGTACAACAAAACATACAAAAGTATAAAAACTACAACAAAATATCCAAATCCAAAGTACAAAACATACAAAAGTAAAAAAACTACCACTCATCTTCATCGTCATCTTCTTTGTCTTCTGCATCTTTATCTATACTGATATCATCAGTAGGCCTAGACCTTTTGTAGCCTAAATTGTAGGCCTAGACCTTATGTAGCCTAAATTGTATCCCCAGGACATGGAGGAATAATCCCTGCAGTCTGAATAAAAAAACTGAACTCATTTCTGCAACATCTTGATTTGTGATGTTGTTTCCTCCCACTTCTTCTGTGCCCTCTCTCTCTGTTCAGCAAACTCTTCAGTGATTTTAGAAACCATAATTTTTAGTGATTCAATGGTTTCTCTATCAACTGAATAGGTATAGGATGTAGGATCGGACAAAGACCTAACATTATTGCCAAAATAATATGTGGTATCCGTAGTAATGGCCTCTAACTGCAGGACCCACAGTTTGTTCCTATAACTCCTCCTCTACATGTTGTGGTTTTGGGTCACCCAGACTTTCAGGAGGCTGACTACTACGAAACTCACAAAGGAGCTGCATATATTTATCCTATATTCAAAGTAAAGTTAAAATTAATAATCAAAAAATATTAAAGTACTTATACTTGAATAATATCAACTTTGTGAAAAAGATTCATAAATTTAAAATTTGATTCTTACATGGGCAGCTTTTGAATGAGGCTCAACCCAGACATCTTCATCAGTCGGGTTTTTTTTCTTCCTCTCATGCGTCTCCTCGAATACCTCATCGAAGGGTATCTTTCTACCCTTTTCTTTTTCCTGCATATGAAAAACTTATCAATCAAAAAATAATTAAAAAATTAAATAGAAATAAAAAATTAAAATTGTAAAAGTTACATATCATTTTTTCCTCCACAGCAATAATACTAACTGCACCCGCAGTATGTAGAGAGCCACCCTTGGATGATGCCCGAGCTTGCTTTCATTTGTCCCTCAACAATTGGTATTCTTTACTATTCCAATAGCGAATACACTATTGCCATAAGGATTCACTTATCTAGTTAGGTCGTACCAAGTTGGTTTTGGCATAATCCAACAGACAGTTAAATTTGGATCTAGCTCTTCTTTAAAAATTTCTCCTTATAGCACATTCATTTGCATTATCCAACCAATAATATTTCTACAACAAAAACAAAAATATAATATTCAATATTTTATTCTAACAATGTGTTAAGTAGTCGATAAGTTAAATTCTTACATGAAATTCTTTAAACATTCTTTCTCTGTCATTTTCAGGAACCTTTTTCCAACTGGTCCAGTAGCCGTTGAAGTACCGACAAATGTATTTACTCGTAATTTTTCCAACTCCAGCATCTGGCTTAAACCTACAACAAAAAATCAAACAGTAATTTCATAGAGCATAATAATATAGTAATGAAAAATAAATTATGTTATTATATTTAGAAATCTTACCCTGTTCCATATTGAATAAGATAATGCCTCCCATAATCATCTTTGTCTCCAGGCTACGAAGCAAGTGCTGGTGGATACACTGGCATGGGTGGATCTGAAACACTAGATGGATTACCTCCAAGATGAAGATCTGACAACCCAATAGTCCAGCAGAATCACTGTGTGAACCTGGGTGATTGCTACATGAGGGTACTGACAATGGTAGATGTTCGGATATGCCAGCAGTCGTCCGATAGTACTGTGATGGCGGTGGCACAATAATAGGAGAAAAATGAGTCGAAGTAGACCCATAAAGTGTCCCCACATGTATAGGAGCAGAAACCAAATGCTGAGATGACCTAGAATATGAGGGTCGTGCTGGCGCGTCAACAAACCGACCCTCAGATATATGAATACCTTTCGGTCATCTATAAGGTGGAGGTTGTTTTTCCTTTTTTGTTTTCATAGGATTAACTTTTCCCTTACCTTTGTTACCTCTACCTAATATCTAAATTATGTAAATTTAACAAGTAGTTAGTTACTACAAAATGAATATATAAGAAAACATTCCAAGTAACTAATTTCAAGTTATTAATTCACATTTTAAATTGCTCCAACAACACGAGATAGACAAGAATATTTTTATTACTATATAAATTATGGAAAAGTGAAACAACAATCTTAAACAAGAAACATAAAGGTAAATATATAGTACAAAGCATAAAGACATCAATACATATAAAATACAACCTACACAAACTAATCCTCCTCGTCTGAAGACTCTTCACTAAACCATTCACCCTCTTAGGAAGTTTTCTCATCTCCTACCCACTCAGCTTCTTCTTTCGAAATACTAACTTCTTCAAATATATTTTTTGGGCGATTCAAACTATCCACTAAGTCAATGTCCACTAGCTGGTGATCAATCTGCATTTCATTTTGCTACGCAGTCTCCAGCACATTCTCAACTTCCATCCGTCCTATAGGCTTTGTTTTGATTACAGCCCACCAATCAGACTTATCATTGTGCAATAGATAAGCAGCATAATACATTTGTTTAGCATTTTGTGCTAGAACAAATGAATCGTAAATAGGATACAACCTATTATGCTTCACTTCAATGATGTTATGCTCCTTATGTACTCTTATGCCTCTTGTGCTTGGATCAAACCACTTACATCAAAAGAGGATAATTTTTTATTGGGAAACCAGTATACTCCAGTTCTAAGATCTCGTGTATGATGCCAAAGTAATCAACATCATCATCACCCTTAATTCAAACACCATAATTGTTTGTATTTCTTGTTCTTGAGTGTTCTTTGGTGAAAACTTTAAACCCATTTACTGTGTAATGGGAAATTGCATGAGCTTCAACTGGACCCAAAGAAATATCTCTCAAGAACTGATCATATGCGGCTGCATTTGGTGATATATAATATATATATGTTAGTTGAGGAATGTGTAAATGTTTAAAATTTGTAGAAATATTAATACACTTATGGACCTTATATGTAAACCATGTTGCAAAGGATGCATACACTTGATTTTTGTGGAATTGAGTCTTAAATAAACTGAAGATCCAACATACGAAACACAATTAGTTTCTTTAAGGGAATGAGTAAACAAATAAGATATGTTAAAATTTTAATCTCCTTACTTCAGAAAGGGCTCAACTTTCGAGCAATTCAGCAAGATATACAAAGTTGTTGATTTGCGCTACGTGGGAGTGAGACAACGAAACATGGTCTTTTTAGCCTTACACCCAAATTTATTGAAAGTTGATATCGGTTGCAAATGATGCTCATTCACATCGCCTTAAAGATGATTCGGTCGGTTTCTTGAACAAGCAACTTCATCACGAAAGTAGTATGGACAAAATTGAGACATTTCTCTTGCAAGATATGCCTCAACTATAGAGCCTTCCACCCTATGTTTGTTTTTGGGACCCCTTTTCAATTTTTCAATTGCCCTGTACAATCTTAAGATTAGATGTTTACTATATTAAAAAAAATATGTATGAATTTAAATATGTTACAATTGCTTACCATTCGAATGGATACATCCACCTAGTTTGAACTGGATCGCCTAACTAAGCTTCGTGCACAAGGTGAATGGGAAGATGTTCCATTATATCGAACAACACTGGCGGAAAAATATTCTCTAGCTTATTGGCGAAAACAACAATATTACTTTCCATTTGCACCAGATTTTCTTCTTTTAATGTGGTAGCACATAAGTCCTTGAAGAATAAACTAATCTCTGCTATTGATTTTCATATATTTTTAGGTAAACTAATAAAAATAATTGGAAGTAATTGTTCCATGAAAACATGACAATCATGATTTTTCATTCCATGCAAGATTCCTTGTGCCATATCAGTCCTCTTTCCCAAATTTGAGGAATATCCATCCGACATCTTTAAACTTTGGACTCACTCACATATTTGACGCTTTTGGTCCAACTTGAATGTAAAACTAGCCTTGGGATTAAGAACATTGCCATTGGGCCCCTCCTGTAAGTGTAATTCTTTATGTTTATAATATTCTGGTAAGTCAAGTCTGGCCTTAGGATTATCTTTTATTTTGCCGGTGACATCCGTAACTGTGTTGAATAAGTTGTCAAAATAGTTCTTATCAGTATGCATGACATCAACACATTATGTCTTAGTAAATTATCTGGCTAGTATTCTAACTCCTAAAATATACTTTGCTCAGTCTAGTTATGCAAAGCACCATATCCATCCAGCCTATACAATGGTTCCTCACTGACTTTAGGCAAATCCTGAACTATCTCCCAGATGTCATGACCAGATAGCCTTGGAGGTGGACCATCATGTTTCCCTTCTATTCCTTATGAATGCATTCTTGAGTCTCCTAAATTCATGATCAGGTGGCAAGAAACAACGATGGCAATCAAACCATGAATTTTTTATGCCATAAAATTTGAAGTCCATCGATCAAAGGTTGCAAGTAGACATCTATTCCGCTTTTTGGATTACGTGGGCCAGGAAAACAGAATTCAGAAATATATAAGGTCTTGTCATCAACATTTCAGGAGGAAGATTATACGGGGTGATAAATACAGGACAACATGAATATGGAGGAGCACCAATTGAAATAGGAGGGAAGCCATCCGTACATAATCCCAAACGAATATTTTGTGGCTCAGCTGCAAAATCTGGATAAGTTGCATTAAAATGCTTCCAAGCCTCTCCATCAGATGGATGACACATAACACTAGTGGGCCTTCTATTTTCATTATGCCATCTCATATGAGGAGCTGAGCTGTTTGAAACATACAACCTCTTCAACCTTGGTATTAGAGGTAAATAATGCATCGCCTTAATAGCAATTTTATTTCCACTACAACCACGCTTATATCGAGGGTGCTGACAAAACTTACAGGACTCTAGGTTAGCATCTTCCTTAAAGTATAACATGCAGCCATTTTCAAAATAATAAATTCTAACCGAGAAGAGACCTAGCTTTGACACCAATTCTTTTGCCTTATAGAAAAAATCAGGAACCTCCAAGATGGGGTCGACTAACTCTTTAATAAGGTCTATCTTTGAGTCCATTCCTCCTTCAACAATATTCCAGTCAGATTTAATACTTAATAATTTAACAGCAACAGACAAACAAAAGTGCGAACACCTGTCAAACAAAGGATGACTAGCAGCATGCAATTGTTCATAGAATTTGCCCGCTTCTCTATTAGGAACATCTTCGACATTTTCCCTAAAGTCGCCTCTGTGTTGCATACCAAAAGCATCGTGCACCATTTTAGTCATCCTAGTATTATGATATTCATTATGCCCTACAGACCTACTACTTTCTCCAACAGCAAAGTTATTCTGCCAAACATCACCATCAATAGCACACAACCTTAAAAAGTCCTCGTGAAACCTCCTTCTATAAAGATGTTCCTTCACAACCTCATCTTTTAAAAAAATTTTACCATCACATCTAACAAAGGACAACGAATAGCCCGAAAACGTGACCAAACATCAAGTGTGTTAGCATGTTCAGTAAATCGTTTGACACCTTCAACAAATTCCTCCCTAACACCTCTTCTATTATCATTATTCCGTTGATATGTCCAACTATAATCAGGTTCTATCTACACAATCAATCAGATTCAACTAATTAGATCAAGTCTCAAAAAGTTCACATTTCAATTACCTAAATTCAAAATGAAAAAGTACCTACATCATAATCAATTTCAAGTGACTAAGTCACCTACCAAGTTACCAAACTTAAATATATTCAACACAAAAATTTGACATTTCAAGTACCTAAACTTCAACATTTTCAAGTTACTAAGTCATCACCCAAGTCACCAAACTAAACCACATTCAAAACAAAAATTCACCTTTAAAGTACCTACACTATATCAATTTCAAATGATTAAATCACCTACCAAGTCACCAAACTAAACCGCATTCAAAATAAAAAATTCACCATTAAAGTACCTACACTTAGTAAATTTCAACTCACTAAGTTATCACCCAAGTCATCAAACTAAACCACATTCAAAAAAAAAAATTCACCATTAAAGTACCTTCACTTAGTAAATTTCAACTGACTAAGTAACCACCGAAGTCACCAAACTAAACCACATTCAAAAAAAAATTCACCTTTCAAGTACCTAAACTTCAACATTTTCAACTCACTAAGGCATTACCCAAGTTACCAAACAAAACCACATTCAAACAAAAAATTCACCATTAAAGTACCTACACTTAGTAAATTTCAACTTACTAAGTCATCACTCAAGTCACGAAACTAAATCACATTCAAAACAAAAAAATAACCATTAAAGTACCTACACTTAGTAAATTGCAACTCACTAAGTAACCACCCAAGTCACCAAACTAAACCACCTTCAAAACAAAAAATTCACCTTTCAAGTACCAAAACTTCAACATTTTCAACTCAGTCATCACCCAAGTCACCAAACTAAACCACCTTCAAAACATAAAATTCACCTTTCAAGTACCAAAACTTCAACATTTTCAACTCACTAAGTCATCACCCAAGTCACCAAACTAAACTACATTCAAAACAAAAAATTTACTATTAAAGTACCTATACTTAGTAAATTTTAACTCACTAAGTCATCACCCAAGTCACCAAACTAAACCACATTCATAATTATCAAGCAAAGAAAAATTCACAATAAAAAGTTCGCATTTCAATTACGCTTCAACAAAATTCAAAATAAAAGTTCACCTTCAAGCTAAGTAACTACACTTATTCACTTTCAAGTAACATATTCATTATTTATAGTATAATAAGTCAAACAAATGAACAAGTGTAACAAAGGAAATAAGTAGAGGCGTCGCATATCCCTCTCACATCATATAATTATCACAAACTCCTATGACTTCCAAAGCCTTCTACAACGAACAATCTCAAACTAAACTACATTTAAAGACTTCAATATAAGAAAATGGAGAGAAATCAACTTACCTTTTTTCGCCTAAATTAAGAGAGAGATAAACGATTACCGAAAAAATAGCAAAGCAATCCTTTTCCTGAATTTGGATTCTGTCAAATGGTAACATCAAATTCCAAGCAACCCATTAGGCAAGTAGAACAAAAACAATTTGATCATTAGGCAAAATAACAAAAATCTTAGCATCCTTATTTTCTCATATTCTTAGCTTAAAATCACCATAAATAAACCCCCAAAATACTAAAACTATAATGGAGTATCAATAAAAGTAAATCCTAATTTACTTGCAAAAACACACAAAGAGGAGATCTTGATAAGTTTCACTTGACAAAATACATACATAGAGTATCCAAATGAAGAAACAAATGAAATCTTGATAAACCCCAAGTGACAAAAAATACATACAAATGCACAAAATATCAAAATGAAGAAACGAATTGAATCTTGAGCTAACTAAAAGGCAATTTCCATTACTTTTTTTGACTTTGAACTAACTAAAATTATGTAATGAAACATAATAACTAGAACAAATGCTTTAGTACCAAACTAAAGTTGAAAAACAAAGATGCATAATAATCTTGACCCTTTAGCTAGTTTCTAACAAGAAAAATAAAGAGTTGATAGTTTTTGCACTAACTAGAGCTTGGGGTCAGTGACAAACGGCGGCAAATGGTGGTAGATTTGGGGATTTTGAATTTGTGTTGGTCAAATACTATGTGTGTGTTTTATTTGGGGATTTTTTTGGTGATTTTGTGTTAAACATCAGTCGGGTCGGGTCTTATGGGGGTGGGTCAGGTAGGCTTTATTTTATTAAAATATTTTTTTAAATTTATTTATAAAAAACCGACCACTTGTGGTCGGTTTTCTATAAATTAGTTAAAAAATATTTTAATTAATTAATTGATTAAATTTTACAAAATTGTTCACAAAATAAAATATAAGCGTTCGATTTAGTTTTAAAATAGTTATTGTCAAAAAACAATCACATGTGGTCAGTTTTAATAAAAAAGTTAAATCATATAATTAGTTATTTTATCATCATATTAACGCAATGCGTATATGTACAAATCAGATAGTTGGTTATTTTATCAACACATTAATAGGAGTAGTATATTTCCTCAATCGTATAAGAATATCAATGAATTTTGCAAATTATAATAAATTTTTGGTTAATTACTTTTTAAATAAAATATATATACCTTGTAATACTTGTCTTACATTATTACAACTTCAACAACATACGCATGTCTACATTGATACAAATAATATATCTATTTCCTCAATAGTATGATATATATCAACGTATGATTCAAAATATTTTGATATATAGATTCAGTTATCTAGGTTTTAATTACTGCATACGTCAGTACTACACGAGATATACGTATATATACATATATTCAATTATCTATCAGCTATCAAATACGTACTGTAAACATAACATACACGATTTTACTACCCAATAATAATATAAATGTATTTCACATATACTCAGATAAAAAATTTAAAAGCAAAAAATCTCAAATTCACCGCCAAAAATTAGCGATTGTTCAAAATTCAAAATTCAAAGAAAATGGTAAGTATATGCCAGTTTCAGGATTCAAATTTCTGTCTTCGTCCCCTACTTCCTTCCTTGCCCCCTACATATATACCTCGTAATACTTGTCTTACGTTATTACAACTTCAACAACATATGCGCGTCTACATTAACACAAAGTAGTATATCTATTTCCTCAATAGTATGATATATATCAATGTATGTCATTCAAAATATTTTGATATATAGATTTAGTAGTTATCTAGCTTTCAATTACTGTATACATCACTACACGAGATATACATATATATATATATATATATATATATATATATATATATGCATATATTCAATTGTCTATCAGCTTTCAAATACTTACTATAAGCATCACATACACGATTTTACCACCCCATAATAATATACAACGTATTTCACATATACTCAGAAGAATTATCGGTTAGTTTATCTTGTGTCATTAATATACTTTCACTATATAATATGTATATGCATACTATATATATATATATACATATACACATACACACATAGACACACTATATATCGACTATATCAAGTTCTAAATATATATTATATACATCACATACGTACACGAGTATATTATCCAATAATATAATGCGACGTATATCATATACATACTCTGATGAGTGATAATTTGATTAGATTACATTAATATAACTTCAACATGCAGTATATATTATTACTTCTGTCGTTTCAAATCAAGGTATTCAATATGTTTGCATAGATTCTACTAGGTTTTGACTACATCGTTCATAAATCGATCACTACATCATATATATATATATATATATATATATATATATATATATATATATATATATATATAAGGATATTTATTGATATGAAATCTTGAATGTGTACTATATACATCACATCCACAAGTATATTAGCTTATAATAGAACACGTTTGTTATATTCTGATGAATTATCGGTTATATATTACATTATTATGTCTGCAATAGTAGTATAATATCATTATCCCAACGGTATGATATATATATACACATATTCATTATACAAAGATTATGCATGTTTAACGTCATTTAACGTATATTCAAAGAAAAATATTTATTTTCTAAACTGAAACATAAGTAAAAGATAAAGATTATGTTTAACGTAATTTGTTTATTTTATTTGATGTATATTTTAGTGTAATTTTTTCACAAAATCTAAGATTGATTATTTTTTATTAATATTCTATTAGTTATTGACTACGTGTGATTAGTATAATTTAAAAAAAATATATTAGATTATATATATAATTATTTACTTTTTTTAATTCCTAATAATTACTTTTTAATTATTTTTTATTATAATATTGGTTATTTTTTAAAATTAATTTTCTTTTTTATTACAATTAAAAACCGACCACAAGTGGTCGACTTTTACTTTTTTTTTTTTTTTTTTAAATTTAATTAAAAATGGACCACTTGTGGTCAGTTTTATTAAAAATATACTTAAAAATTTATTTTAAAAACCAACCACTTGTGGTTGTTTTTTTAAAATATTTTTAATTATATTTTTTTAAGTAAAACCGACTACAAGTGGTCGATTTTTTATTTTTTAGTTTTTAAGTTGTAAAGGAAATGATGATACATACAAAAATTATTATTTTGAAATTGTAAAACACAAAAGAAAACACTTGAGGTCTTTTTTTTTTTTAAAATATATAATTTTTTAATTAAAAACTGACCACTAGTGGTCAGTTTTTTTCGACCACCTATTGTGATCGTTTTTTTGTGGTAAAAAATTCGTCATTATTTAGTAGTGTAAGTCACTGCCTTGAAAACTACTATACTTAATGAGTCATATAGACACCTAACGAGTCGTAAGGAGGGTATTTCGTAGTATGTCCAGTGTAGTGCCTTATTGAAATTGTTGAGACTATGACTAGACCCTACGAGTCGTAGTGTCTCATTACGAAACATAGGGTGCAAGTCATAAGGTTCATAGTGAAGAGTCCAAGAGGGGTTTTGGTTTGCCTATCATTGGATGGTCCAAGTCGTAGGGTGACCCTATGAGTCGTAAGGTCACTCATAGCGATCGATGGGTTATATTTCCAACTTTTAATGAGGGTATTTTAGACATTTCCCTTCTATTCCACTGATAATCCATGACTTATAATCTTATTTGGGTCCTTATTCTCAACCATAACTCAATAGAATTATACTCTCAAGCTTATTCAAATTCACTCAAGCAACCGTACTTAGGGTTTCCAAGAAGTAGGTTATCCAAGGGCTTAAGGGTTGAATTTCTTGTGTGAAATTTGTTATTTCAGGCATGTTACTCTTCCCTTATTGTCAATGTGTTAAAAGAATATGTTTTAAAGTATTGTTCATGAGATACTTATGTTGATTTTAAAAACATAGGTTGAGGGTGTTTGTATAACTATTATTTATGTGTTGTTTTATGTTTTTCCCTGCATGTGATAAGTTTATATAGTGGTTCTAAAGTCAATTTGATGCATGGGAATTGTGAATGAACTAGGAATTGTGATTTCCCAAACTAGTGACTTTTGAAGTGCATATGACCCCAACCCTATATTGTGAAATTGGTTTTTAATTATGAGAAATGTGGGAATTTCTAAAATTGAACCAAGGGGATTATGAATTTTATACGATCCGAACTGGGCCCTTGTCGTAATGATTAATCTTAATTCCAACCCGGATTGGAGACCATCCCAACACCCAACTTAACCAACCAACAAGTATCCTGAGTCAGATGAACTCTGAACATATAACAAGATAATGTATTAACAATGTGGTGACTTTGGGATAAGCCTATATCCGAGGCCAAACCAACCAAGTCCAACCACCCAAAATCTAACCAATAGACAAACCAAAACCATTAAATCAAAATCAAGATAATAACCGAATGTATATATATATAAATCATAACCAACCCATACCATACCCATGTCCACAGTTGTCCATACAAAGCCTCTAAACCAGAGCAAAAAGTACCTAGTCAGGATATGCCCCCGACAAAGCTATAAACCGAGTCTATAAAAGAAAAAAATACATAAAGTAATCCGTGACATGAAATAGATGCCTTCCGACCTATGGAAGCTCACAACTTCAATCCAACAGCTGATCCCAAATTCTGATAGCTAAGTAAAAGGAATAGAATGGCCGGTTCCTACATCGATGGGGATGTAACCACTCGAAGATGGGTAAGCGGGTGAATACTAGAATGCACTCAGGATAAGGATAAATAATGCCAACCAGTGAAAAACTAAGTTAAACCAATCATATGCATACAAACCATACATGTGTATATATATATATATATATATATATATATATATATATATAACCATGCTGGGAAAGGGAACCAGGTTTAGCATGCTAATTAAACCTTTACCTAGGCTGTGTAGCTCTATCGTCTTAAACTCCATGAGCTATATGGGTTCTGCTCCCCTTACTGAAAGGGCCTCAGTGTGTGAAGCTGTACGACCAGGATAGAAAACTTGGGATGACTAGTATATCCCCTAAAATATAAAGTCCAACATCATGCACACATCACTAGGAATAAACCTCATATCAAGAAATATGAGTTTCTAGTTTCGATCCCCCCAGGACCTTTACCTTCCATGGCTTTTCTTCACACCTCCTCCGTTAATCCCAATTAAAACTATTTCCAACCAAACCATTATTCTATTATTACTAGCCAAGGCTATTAGTAGTGGTATCATCATACCGACTATAAGTTGCAAGTATTGTCCTTAGCCAATCCTTAGGGGATTTCCATGTACCCCACATGATTTATAATTAACCAAAAACATGGCCACCAAGGCCTTTTCAATCCATCCAAAACCATTTAAACCATTCATATCATTTAGGGTTCCTTTACCAAGTTTAAACCATGCATAGGTTCCATTGAAAAACCAATATTATAGTGAAAACATTGTTATAGGAATTTTATCAAACACATTAGTGACATAGTATTTCCAAAACCAAAGTCCATTACCAGAGACCCATTCCTATGTAATCAATTATCCAAAACCACCATTAATGCATATAAAAGTATAATTAAAATATGGAAAAACATAACAAAGCATTTATAACCAAAACCCCAAAATCATATTTAAAAATCCAAAATCATACAATATTGAAATCATGAAAACGCTGTATAAAACCATGCCTTTAGTTGGAACTAACAAGGAGGGAAGAGAACATGCCTTATACATGAAGATTCACAGAGAAAATCTTAACCTATGAGCGCTTTGAAGAACACATGAAGAAACCCTACCCTCCAATCTTTAAGAGTGAGTTTGAGAGAGTATTTAAATTATTTTAATCCCTTAACAAATGTTATGGAAGGACACCAACGATTATATAACGTGAGGATATAAGGGTTTTGAAGTAGGAAATGTCTGGAATTTCCTTGACTTACAATTAAAACAAGCCACGATGTAGGGTATGACTCACCCATGCCATCAGTACCCTAGGTATAAGTGGTACCCCAACTCGTACCCATGACCTTGCCAAGACTCTACACACTGGTTCCTATACGACTCACCAACCTAACTCGTACCTTAGTGTACGAGTGATGTACCAAACCGTACCCACCTATCATATCTTGGACATTTTCATAAGGCCAATTATTTAAGCACCATAAAACTTTGCCATACACCCCTCGTATCATTCTATACAACTTGTATCTTGAGCATAAATCAAACTAAATATACTACCTAGTATATGAGTGAACCCTCAAGACAACCCCTAACTTGTATCCAAGGGTATGAGTGATACCCTTGAACCGTACCAATTCCATCACTCCAAAACGAAGGAAATTTGGCAAGGGTCCAAGTCCTAGGGTATTTCAGAATTCCCCTAAGTGAAGATAATTGGTGTGGCATGTTGATGTTACCTTTCAAGTATAGTTGGTATGACGTTACAATAATGTATGCCTACATTTTTATTGTTGTTCAATGAATGTGATTGTGTGATTTAATGGGGGTTGTGCAGATGAGTCATGAAAATGGAGCTCTGTGTGATTAATACTGGAAATGCATTTGCCGATGTGAGAATCTATTGGCTAGAGAGGTTTGAGTCCTCCTCATTATTATTGCATGATTAGAGAGGTTTGAATATTCCATACATCATTACATGATCGAGTGCTTAAGTTACCTTAGTACATGATTAGGAGGTTTGAGTCCTCCGTGTATATATACGAGATTGTTCTCTAATTTATATGGCTATGCGCAATGGGGCCATACCAGGGGTGAGAGATAGGATCCATATAGCCCTGGGTACATGTTATTATGGTTGAACTACATAATCCAGGTAAAGCTTTTAAGTGCATGTTAAGCCTTATTCCTTGTCTCAGCATGTGATGTATCTATATGTATATATATTTGATTATGTGCATTAGGTTTGAATGATTTTAAAATGTTGATCATGTCTTATTGTTATCCTTATACCTGAGTTACATGTTAGTATTCAACCCACTAACTATCTCTAATGCTGTATCCCTATGCGATACAGGCACTAAAGCTTCTTCTACTTTTCCTGCGTAGAGTTAGGCCGATCAGTTTAGTCCATTGGTTTATGGTGTTGTGGTGAAGTGGTGAGATTCTATTCCTAGAAGGCTTAAGAATGTCACCACCTTTAATTTTTAGATTTGAGTTTATAGTTACTTTCATTATCATTAATATTATCATTTTTATTATCACTGTCATCTGTCAGAGTTATATATCCCAACCAAGATTGGTTTTGCTTATTTATTTAGAAGGCTTTGTTTGGATTATTGTAGTTATTGGGCCGTGTTGGTCAGTTGTTTGGCCGGTTATCAATCATCGATCATAGACATATTTTGATTTTATTTAAGCTTGTTGCATGCTATCTTATAATATGTTCAAAATTTATCTGACATTAGGGGACGTTGTGTTTGGTTAGTTAGGTACAGGGGTGATCTATTATCCACGTGGGACTTGAGATACCCATCACGGATATGCCCTGGTTTAGGTCATGACAAAGATGGTATTGGAGTGAGGTTTGGTGTCATTGGGTATCAAAACAATGTCGTGTTAAGTATAGTCTCATTTATGGCTGTATAGCACACCACACTTATAAGGGAGAGGCTATGAGACATTTAGGAATGTTTTACTATTTTGTTGTTCTATTTCAAGCTATATAGTCTAAGGTCTTGAATCTCCTTTAATTCCTGTGTGTTCGCTTTTTAGATCATGCCTCCAAGAAGATCTGATATTCATGAAAGCTCTTTTGTCTTTTCTGAGGACAATGTGGATGAAGCTCTTCTTACTCTAGGATGTCAAACCCAATCTAGGGCCGCTGCTTTTGATTGTCTTGAGAAAGTTCCATCAGTTCCCCCGTCCCTTTTCAGGCACCTAGACTGGAGTGTCTAATGTTGAGTTTCGCTAGTTTATTCATTTTTTACCTTGTTGGTAGCCTCCAAGACTAAGCGTGTTTCTTTTGTTGCTCCATAACCTGAGGTTACTAGGGTTGGTTAATTTATGAGGTTGAGTCCTCCTATTTTCATTGGTTCTAAAGTTAAAGAAGATCCTTAAAACTTTATTGATGAGATAGAAAAGATACCATGTGATGTATGCTACTGATATAGAGGGTGTAGAGTTTTCTACTTATTAGTTAAGGATGTAGCATACCAATGGTATGAGGAGTGGGACCAGTCCAGGGGTGACGATGCTGAGATCTCTTTGTGGGATGATTTCTCTAGATATTTCCTTGACCAATTTTTCCTTCAGGAGTTAAGAAAGGTAAATACCGAGGAATTTATGAATCTAAAGCAAGGTAGGATATCCGTAAAGGAGTATCCCTTGAAGTTTCATTAGCTATCAGGTTATGCTCCTGAGTTAGTATCTAGCATGAGGGCTAGAATAAGGAAGATTACTTTTGGTTGTCCCATGAGTTGATCTTGGAGAGCAAGGCTTCCTTGTTGAACAAGGATATGGATATCTCTAAACTTGTAGTGTATATGCAATAAGTGGAAGAAGAAAAGAAGAAGCATGCAGAAATGAGTGAAAGGTAGAATAAGAAGTTTTCCTATTCAGATCAGGGTGAAGGTTAGCAAAAAAGCGGTAGATATAATGGAAAGTAGCCTAAGAAAAAGTAGGGCAATTATGGTTCCTACTCTATGGCTAGTGCTCCTTATTCGAAGTTGTCAGGTAATCATTGTTCTCAGTATGATAGTGGGTTTAGAGCATCAAGAGCCTATCCTCAGTCTAGTAGGGCTCAATTTGCTCCGTCATATCCCCTTTGTAGATTTTATGGTCAGGTGCATTATGGTTTTTGTAAAGAAGGGAGGACCAAGTGCTTTAAATATGATCATATTAGTCATCTGCAGAGATTGTCCTTCTAAGGTTGCTTCTAGGGCAAATAATATTCTTGTTGCTACTTTATTAGCTCTTACACTAAAAGGTGCTACTTCTACTTCTGGCTCTGGTACTGGTTGGAACCATCTGTATACTCATGCCATGCTAGGATTCTAAGGCTTCCCCTGATGTTGTTACTGGTATGCTTAAACTCTTTTTTGTTATAAATATTGTCTTCTTGATCCCAGGTTTACCCTCTCTTATGTGGCTACTCATTTTGGTTTTGATCTTGAGTATATTTTGGATCCCTTCTCTGTGTCCATCTTGATGGGTGACTCCATTATGGCTAGACGGTTCTTTAGGGATTGTGTGCTGTCGGTCTATGTTAGGGAGACCTTGGTATATCTAATAGAGTTAGATATGCTAGACTCTTGATATGATTTTGGGGATGGATTGGTTGCATTTATGCTATGTGTCTCTTGATTACCAGACCAGAAGCGTCAATTTCTATTTCCTAAATGAGCCAGTAATTGAGTGGGATTATAGTTTCCTAGTACCCAAGGGAAGGTTTATTTCGTATCTTAGATCCCAAATGTTGATTTCTAAAGGGTTTCTCTATAACTTAGTGCATGTTAACGATTCTAGATTCGAAGGTCTTTCTTTGTAGACTGTCCCTATCAACTATGAATTTCCTAAGTTGTTCCCTGATGATCTTCCTGGTGTTCCTCCCAATAAGGAAATTGATTTTAGGATTGATCTTCTTTCGGCCTCTCATCCTATTTCTATCCCTTTTTATAGGATGGCTCCGGCTAAATTGAAGAAAATCAAGAAGCAATTAAAAGATCTTCTTGACAAGGGTTTTATCCACCCTAGTGTGTCTCCATAGGGATTCTCCTGTTATTTTTGTGCATAAGAAGGATGGTTCCCTTCGAATGAGTATTGATTACTGCCAATTGAATAAGGTGATCATGAAGAATAAGTACCTAATTTCGAGGATTGATGATTTGTTTGATCAACTTCAAGGTTCTAAGGTCTTTTCTAAGATTGATCTTCAATCGAGTTACCATCAGTTAAAGATTAGGGAGGTGGATATCCCTTAGACTACTTTCCAAACTTGATATGATCATTGAGTTTTTGGTGATGTCCTTCAATTTGACTAATGCCCCAACAACATTTATGGATCTTATGAATCATGTTTTTGGTCAGTTCTTAGATCTGTTTGTCGTTTCCTTTATCGATGATCTTTTGGTGTATTCTAAGAGCGAGGAAGATCATACCAATCACCTCCGCGTTGTGTTGCAGACCCTAAAGGATCAATATTTGTATACAAAGTTCTCTAAGTGTGAGTTCTAGTTAGATACTTTGACTTATCTGGGTCATATTATTTCTAGTGAAGGGATCATATAGATTCACAGAAGGTTGCGGAGGTTAAGAAGAAGTCTAGACCCACGACTCCATCCGATATTTAGAGTTTCTTAGATTTAATTGATTATTATAGAAGGTTTTTGGAGAGTTTCTCTTCTATTTCTGCCTTATTGACTAAGTTGATTTAGAAGAAGGTGAAATTCTTATGGTCCAATGCTTACGAGGGTAGTTTTAAGAAGCTGAAGGATAAATTAACTTTGCCTATAGGCCCTAATTGTTTTGTTGTCCATTGTGATGTGTCCCGAGTGGGACTATGTTGTGTGTTGATATAGCATGGAAAGGTGGCAGCTTATGCTTCTAGATAGTTGAAAGTTCATAAGATTAATTATTTGACCTATGATTTGGAATCATTAGCTGTGGTGTTTGCATTAAGGATTTGGCAGCATTATTTGTATGGCATCCACGTTGATATTTATTCTGATCATAAGAGCCTGCAATACGTGTTCACCAAGAAAGAATTGAATCTCAAGGAAAAGATATGGCTTGAGTTGCTCAACGACTTTGACATAAGTCTTTACTATCATCCAGGTAAAGCTAACACGGTGGATGATGCTCTTAGCAAGTTGTCCATAGGAAGCTTATCTCACTTGGATGAGGAGAAGAGGGATTTGGTGAATTATATTCACCATTTTGATAATCTCGGAGTTCGTCTCCTAGATTTTGAGAATGGTGGTGTGATTGTTCAAGAGGTAACAAGGTCATCTCTTGGTGATGAAGTAAAGTAGAAGAAAATGTTAGATCCTATTCTGATACAAATCAAGAATGTTGTTGGTAGACAAAAAGTGATGGTTTTTGAGATTGATGGTGGTGGTATCTTGAGGTACCAAGATATATTAAGTGTTCCCGATATTGATGGTTTGCGAGGAAGAATTTTGGCCAAAGCTCATGAGTCACGTTATACTATTCATCCTAGTTTGACGAAAATGTATCATGATTTTGAGGAAATTTATTAGTGGAATAATATGAAGCAGGATGTGGTCAATTTTTTTTGGCAAAGTGCATAGTGTGTCAGTAAGTGAAGGTAGAGCACTTGATGCTCGGTGGGTTGGCTCAAGAGATTGAACTGTTGGTGTGGAAATAAGAGGTAATTAATATGTATGTTGTTACAAGTATTCCGCGGTCTCACCAGCAATTTGATTCGATTTGGGTCATCATGGATAGGATGACTAAGTCTGCACACTTCGTGCCAGTGAGGACTAATTTCTTTTTTGAAGATTAAGAGAAAATGTTCCTTGATGAGATCATGAAGTTGCATGGCACTTCAGCCTCCATCTCAGTGAGATTTTAGGAAAAGGTGACCATTAGTACCGCTTTCCACCCACAGGAGGATGGGCAAGAGAAAAGGATAATTCAGGTTTTGGAAGATATGCTTTCGGCTAGTGTTTTTAATTTTAGTGGTAGTTGGTTTGATCACTTATCTCTCATAGAATTTTCCTACAACAACTATTATCACTATATGGCTCAGTTCAAGGCCTTAAATGGTAGGAGGTGTTGATCTCCTATTGGGTTGTTTGAAGTTGGTGAAAATAAGTTATTTGGTCTGGATCTGGTTCACTAAGCCATTGAGAAGGTGGAGGTGATTTGGGATAGACTTAAGGCTTCCCAAAGTTTCCAAAAGTCCTACACAGATATGAGGTAAATGGAGCTGGAGTTGAATGTCTGTGATTAGGTGTTTTTGATGGTGTCCCCTATGAAGGAAGTGATGTAGTTTGGTAAGAAGGGGAAGCTCAGTCCCCGTTATGTCGGTTTGTACTTGATTTTAATAAAGTTTGGTAATATCATTTATTAATTAGAGTTTTCTTCTAGTTTGAAATCCATTCATCCGATGTTTTATGTTTTGATGTTGAGGAAGTGAGTGGTTGATCCTTTAACAGTTGTTCCTTTGGAGGAGGTGGGTTTTTGGATTCCTTGTCCTACAAGGAGGTCCTAGTTGAGATTCTGGATCGGCAAGTTCGTCAGTTACAGACCAAAGATGTGGCTTCGGTAAAGGTATTTTGGAGGAACCAAAAGGTTGAGAAAGCAACTTGGGAAGCCAATGAGTACATGAAGTCCAAGTATCCATTCTTGTTTCCCATTCTATATAATCATGCTTGAGGTATGTGTATTCCTTAACATATTTGTTTTCTGACTTTGTTAAAGGAAATGGTGATTTCCTTGGCATCTTTGTTTTTTTCTTTATTAAAGGTAAAAGTAGTGGTATGTAGGGTCAAATCATGCTAATAAATGCCTTTTCCTATTATTCGAGGACGAATGATCCGGGGGGGGGGGGGGGACAGGAGCATGTAACACCTCGAGTTTTTGGTCCTTTAAATTTTTTGCAATTTTATCCTCACTGCCCTAGAACGACTTACTTAATGAGTCATAATGTGTCTTTACGGGTCATAAGACCAATCTTATTGAGACCAGAAGGATTTTCCGAAGTCACTTCCTTGATAACGACTATACTTAATGAGTCGTATAGACTCCTAAAGAGTCGTAAACAAGGTATTTCATAGTATGTCTAGTGTACTGCCCTATTGAAATTGTTTAGACTACAACTTGACCCTACGATTCATAGTGTCTCATTATGAGACGTAGGGTGCTAG
Source organism: Capsicum annuum (assembly GCF_002878395.1). Lineage (NCBI taxonomy): Eukaryota > Viridiplantae > Streptophyta > Magnoliopsida > Solanales > Solanaceae > Capsicum > Capsicum annuum. Next base: position 117,258,833 of record NC_061116.1, on the reverse strand, counting down.
TCGTAAGGTTCACAGTGAAGAGCCAAAGGGGAGTTCTGTTTTGGCTACGATTGGATGGCCCAGTTCGTAGGGTGACCCTACGTGTTGTAAAGTCACCCATCACGATCGATGGGTTAATTTTCCAACTTTTAATGAGGGTATTTTAGACATTTTCCTCATATTCCACTGACAACCCAAGACTTATAATCTTATTTGGGACCCTATTCTTAACCACAACTAAACATAATTACAACTCAAGCTCTTTCAAATTCTCTCAAGCAACCATACTTAGGGTTTTTAAGAAGTAGGTCATCCAAGGGATTAAGGGTTGAATTCTGTCCATGAAACTAGTTATTTCAGGCATGTTACTCTTTCTTCATTGTTAATTTGTTAAAAACATAGGTTTAAAGTATTGTTCATGAGATATTTATGTCGATTTTGAAAACATAGGTTAAGGGTTTTTGTATAACTATTATTTATTTGATGTTTCATGTTTTTCCCTGCATTGGTTAAGTTTAAATGGTTTCTTTAAAGTCAACATAAGGAATGGGAATGGTGAATGAATTAGGGATTGTAATTTCCCAAACTTGTGACTTTTGAAGTGGATATGACCCCAACCCCATATTGTGACATTAGTTTTTAACTATGAGAAATGTGATCATTTGTAAAATTGAACCAAGGGGATTGTGAATTTCCCCAAGTGAAGATAATTGGTGTGGCATGTTGATGTTACCTTACAAGTGTAATTGGCATGACGATATCAACAATGTATGCCTACATGTGTATTATGGTTCAATGAATGAAATTGTGTGATAAATATTTTAATTGGGCTCTAATGGGGGTTGTGTAGCTGACTCGTGAAAGTGGAGGTCTGCGTGACCGATATTGGAAAGTGCATTTGCCAAAGTGGGAGTCTATTTGACTAGGGAGGTTATAGTCCTGCTCACTACTATTACATTATTAGGGAGGTTTGAGTCCCCCGCACATCACTATATAGTCAGGTGCTTAAGTCACCATGGTATATGATAGGGAGGTTCGAGTCCCCCGTGCATATTGACAGCGCCCAAATGCACGGACAAGTGTACGTGGTCTACTAAGTAATATATTGGCCTCCAAGAAATCCGAGTTATCGATCCCACAGTTACTAGATTTGGAAACGATTTGATTTTAGTTCACAGTATAGATTCAAATGATGCGAAAGTAACCAAAGAGAGTTTGGAAGTTATAATTGCTAGAAAAGTAAACAAAGCGTAAAGTAAAGATCTTAAGACAATCAGTAGGAGAAAACCTAGGGTTGAAGCACTCTGACAATCATATTATGTTATTGGATTTCATTCGTTAACTGGCTTATCTTGGTTGTTGATTCGTAGGGTTAATTGCGCGATTATGGTTTCCCAACCTCTAATCTATTACCTAAGTTGAACCTTACACCTACATCGTTGAGAGGGGATGTAATAATTCAATTAAGTTCTTACAAATATCATCCTACATATGAATCAAAGTATGTAAGTACGTCCCTATCCTAGATACTAATTTAAGTTTCTTATTTTATAAAGAATCAAGAACCATACTCTGCTTATTCCCATGTTCTATTGTCCTATTCGTTCTCCTGAGTTCACAAGGTTGCAATGGATGTATCCTTAAAATAGTTAAAATAAGAATAAACAAACAATCAATATTGATAATCAAAACAAATAAATTTAATCCATAGCAATAATAATCATATTCTTGGCTTCAACCCCAGAAAAAGGGTATTTAGCCACGCATAATCATAATCGTAATCACAATGTTGTAATTAATGAATAAAAACATGAATGAACTAAATCAAATTAATAAAAACCTAATTATGAAGGTTTATCAGCTCCTTAATCTCTAAAGTATGTCAAAAGATATGTAAAAACGTGATACAACATGTATATATAGTATATGGGTAAGCCAAGTCCGTGAAGGAGTCAAATTAGCTTGAAACACCCAGGTGTGGAGTGGAGCGTGTGTTGCACCCTATATTCCTAGAGAAAGGGGCGTGCATCGCACCCTATATCTCACTGGAATAGAGCATGCAGCGCATGCTAATCGCATGCACTCTCGGGAAGTTATCCTCAGAAATTTTTCTAAGGCAAGGAAGCACCGAAATGAGCCCGCGATCGCCTTTACGACAACCACACGATAGTTGGTTGCTATTTTGGGTCTCTTATGAATCTATTTAAGTTTTTATCCATTGTCCACTCCTACAGTCTACATGCCCCCAAGACATTCCACGGGTCCAAAAGTTTGTCAATCTGCGTATTGTGCCTTCGTTTAGCCATTTCGAGCCTTTTTGAGTTGTTACCACTTGATTTGAAGCTTGTATATCCTTAATATATCATAATAATCCACTAAAAAATAATCCTATACCAATAAAAACAACAATTTAAAGCTTAAAACAACACAAAATCCAACACGACGAACTAGAAACACGAGCTAAGCGTAGGCTAATTTCACTTTGATCTTTAACTCATTGTTTTTACCCTTTGCTTGATCCAATTGACCCTTGAGAATTATAAACAAGTTTTTTCACTCATAAATACACATAAAAATCATTTGGAACACTTTAAAAACAATAGAATCTACCGGAATGAACTAGACAAACACCTAGCTCAAGCTAGTAACACTAGTTTTCCGGGTTGAACTCTAAAGGAATATTTTAGGTGCAAACTTATTTGATACTCACTCATAACATCATAAACAAATGATTTAATACTTTGATACACATTTATCTCATTATCAACCCATATAGCACACGAATCATCCTCAAAACAAGGCTAAAAAGGTTAGAATAGTGTCACTAGAATGCATAAATACACCTAACATCACCACCCCGCACTTAAAGCCTTGTTCACCCTCTAACAACTCTGTACTATAAAACTTAGGAGCTGGAGATTCTACACTTCTACTCATTGCAAGACACTCAAGCTAGTACTAAAATGACTACATAAAATGGAAGTTTCTATACAAAGCATGTTAAAAACACAATTGAAAATTTATGAACACTACTCCTAAACATCCTAGCCTCAAGAATTGACTCACCAAGTTGGAAAAATCATGCTTATAATTTAATCAAGGACATCATACAAGTCACCCACATTCATCAAACATGTGCTCCTCACAACAAGAGAGTTACCTATAATAGTTCATAATTAAGCGATTCATAATATGATGGGTACAAGAATCAAGTTATGCTCACTCTTAAAAGGGAGTCACAAGTTACACATAAAGACCCCTAGGATTTCCTTTAGTGTAATGATCCACTAATAGTCGAATGTAAAGCTTAGGATCACTTAGGTCTTTTTTGAGTTTTAATGTAGGCTAAGGGAAAGGTAGAAACTATTTGGGAATAGTGACTATCCTCTCTAAATGCTTTAATACACTACATTATACATTTAGAACCAATCTCTAACAACCCATTTACACCAATTTTTGTCTACCCCATACATTTTGTTTTTGCCCCATCCTTTTTAAGCATTTTCATAAATATATGGTGGACGCATAGCTTACTACTACAAAAAATCAATTTTTCTCTTTTATCACAATCATGACAATATTTTTAACATCACTTGTATCACATCCATCCATCACACATCAAATATAAACACCAATAACTATTACCTTACGACATCAATTTCACATTTTTCTTCTTTAATTTCTAAAACTTATCACTAATTTAATTTTTCATTAAAGCACTTCGGAGCCTTTTGGATTAAATTATGGTCTAACAAAGAAGATATTAGGCTACTTATGAGGTTACCAAGGAAAAAGCAAAAGGCTTAATGGGGGTTAACTATGATAATGCATAATGGATAGGTAAAAGAAGGTATAAAATAAGGTTATCAAAGAATTTCCTATATTATTTCCTAAACCCACATTCTTTATTTTTCTTCACACACACACCGAGCAAGTTCTTGATATCACGTGCAACAATGAATATACAAAATACCTCACACGTACATGGAACATGCTCAACTCATATAGGATCATCATAGACTCCCAACCAAACAATAGCACAAATTCAAATTTAAGCCAACAAGTAGAAGAGTCATAAATATGAGCCTAAGAGTCTCAAAAATATTAATTCACACAATCAACATGCTTTTACAATAAAAGTCACTTGGATCATGTAATAAAAAATAGCACCAACAAGAATATCTCACTTATTCCTAACCTAGAATTTTTTTAATTGAGCCAAAATTTAGGAATTTCCCCACTCTACACTTAAATATCTAATTTGTCCCCAAAGTGAATTTAAGGGTAAGAGATAAAAATACTCTGTGAGGCCTCTAGGCCTAGCTAGTAGCATCTACATATAAAGGAGGTCCATGGGACCTCACACTTAGATTTTTCCATGCTTCACGCTCAAATTTATGGTACTCAAACTTTCCATTAAACTATGACTCAACCAAAAACACAAACTATGCAAAATAAAAACTAAAAACTGAAAAGAAAACATACTTAATTAACTTAGGTTTCCTCCCAAGCAGTGCCTGATTTAGTGTCGCGGCATGCCCCAACTCAACTCAACCATATTCCTTCATCTTTTTCCTTCCACTTGGAGGCCATATTCTTATCGTTTTCACTCCTATTGGGTATGAATTCTTAAGAGCAGTAGGTTTCTCAACTTTAGACTTTTCAGTTTCATTAACTTTTATCATTTAAACCTTAAGAGATAGAGTCTTAGGCTGCTCAATCAGGTAGTTTGATAAGGTCTTTTATGAACTAGCCACCCCACACTTATCCCCTTAAATAACATTGATCATACACATATCTTTAACTTGGGACATAATTGTGGGTGCTTTCTATACATCAAACACCACCTCTTCATCCTTTACCCTCATTTTGAGCGTGCCTTCTCTAACATCAATTAACACTCCACCGTTTGCTAAAATTGGATGCCCCAAGATGATTGACACCTGTTCATCTGCCTCAAAATCAAGAACAATAAAGTCGGCAGGTATAATGAATTTTCCAACCTTTATATGGACATCCTTAATTATTTCATCCAGATGTGTAAATGATTCATCTGCTAGCTGCAATATCACAGTGGTCGGTCTTGGCTTTCCCAAGCCCAATTTTTTAAACAGTGATAAGGGTATCAAGTTGATGCTTTCCCCTAAGTCACTCAGTGCATGGACCTCTTTATTACCAACTTGGATTGGGATAGCAAAGTTCACCTGATCTTTTAATTTCCTGAGGATTTTCTAAGTCAGCATAACCCTACATTCTTCAGTGAGTGTTATAGCTCCCACATTCTGCAATTTAACCTTTTTAGCCACCACATCCCTTAAGTACTTTGCATACTTGGGCATACTCTGCAAAACATCTAACAAAGTTAAGTTAATATGGAGTCCTCTGGATGTATCAAAGAACTTCCTGAATAGGGCATCCTGCTTCGCTTTTATTTCCTTTGAGGAAATGGTAGTGGCAATATCTTCTTCACTTTTGGTTTAGCAACTTTTTCTTTCAAGTACTTAGACTTCCTTTAATTTTCAGCAACTCTATTATTTACCTGTTGGGTTACCATAACAACATCTACCTCCTTTGTTACCTTTGGAGGTTCTCCTTGAAGCTCTTTACTGTACCTCAAGGTGATTGCCATGACTAGCTTTGTATTTTCTGTGTAAGCTGGAAACCCACCCTGTAGCCTAGTATTTACTACTTTCTGGTTTTTCCCCACGTGCAACTCCAGATCTCTTGTAGACGCTTGCAAATTTTTTGAGTGTGTAGAAAACAGTGTCGGATTAACCAAGATCTATTTCACCATTGCCTGTATATTGCTGCTTGACTTATTTTGTTGGGTTTGTGGCTGTGAAACATTCCATGAATGATTTGGTGGTTAAGTTTGCCACTTTATGTTGTAGGCATTACCATAATTTGGCCTTTGAGCATTGCTAAAATACATCACAAATTACAAATTTAAAGCACATATGGCTGCAGAATGGCGACTATTTCTGCATATCTCACCCCAACCACTAATTTTTTGAACTGCATTGATGGCTATGGCAAGTTATGGAGTTCCTAATTTTATACTGCTGAATAGACTGTTGGTTAAATTATGTAATGAAGACACCTGTACTGACAGGGCTGTGAATTGGTCTACCTCTAGTACACCTACAACTCATTTTATGGCACTTTTGGAATCTGAATACAATGCAGAATTTCCTTGTGCTATGCGATTCAACAATGTGTATAACTCATTATAAGTCAACTCCAGCAGTTGACCACCTGCGATTGAATCTAGCAAAATTTTTGTATTATGATCAAAAGCTTCTACAAAAGTATGAGTAAGTACCTCATTCGACTGTTGGTGGTGTGGACAATCCCAGAGAAGGCCTTGAAGTGTTCCCAAGCATGATATAGATTTTCATCATGCTTTTTTTTGAAGCTTACTATCTCACTTTGAAGTCTCGCAGTCTAACCTAATGGAACGAATCTAATGAGGAACCTTCTGGATAAGTTATCCCATGATGTGATTGAATTGGCCATCTCCGCATTCAACCACCTTTTAGATTCCCCAACAAGTGAATAGGGGAAGAGTGTGAGCCTCACATAATCAACATTTATACTTGTTGGAATAAATATAGTAGTGAGCTCAATGAAATTCTGCAGGTGAACCTGTGGATACTCGTGTGAAAACCCTGGAAATTGTCCAATACTAATCAATAGTTGCACCATATTGTGCTTAAGCTCAAAATTCCCCCCAGTAGCCGATCTTTGAATGGGGGAAGTCAAATTTGTCAGAAGTGGGACTGCCACTTCCCAAATGGTCCAACATGCTACTTGTTGTTCCTCAACCATCTGAGCATGATTTTTTGGGAATTCTTGGATTTGAGGAATTCGTGGGAGAAGGATTGCTTCCCTCCTGCGTCGGTGAAAGTCTTGCTCAGGTTTGGATCTTGGTTCAACCAATTCCTTATCCCTTGCCGGCTTACCACTTTAATAACCTATTTTCTACAATAATAAAACCAAGACCAAGCATAAAAACACTAAATAAATCTAAAAAGAAAACTAAAATAAACTGTTGCCAAATAATAAGTCCCCGCCAACGGCGCCAAACAATTGACAATGCCCAAGAGCACATGTAAGTGTACGTTGTTTACCAAGTAATATAGTGGCCTTTAAGAAAGCCAATTTATCGATCCCACAGAGACTAGATTTGGAAACGATTTGATTTTAGTTCACATTTTAGATTCAACTGATGCAAAATTTACCAAAGAGAGTTTAGAAGTTATAATTGCAAGGAAAGTAAACAAAGCATAAAGTAAAGATCATAAGACAATCAGTAGGAGAAAACCCAAGGTTGAAGCAGTCTGAGCAATCATATTATGCTATTAGATTTTAGTCATTAACTTGCTTATCTTGGTTGTTGATTCGTAGGTTTAATTATGTGATTATGGTTTCCCAACCTCTAATCTATTACCTAAGTTGAACCTTACACCTACATCATTGAGCGGGGATGTAATAATTCACTTTAGTTCTTACAACTATCATCCTACATATGAATAAAGTATTGTATCTAAGTACATCCTTGTCCTAGATGCTAATTCAAGTTTCTTATTTTATAAAGAATCAAGAACCATACTCTGCTTATTCCGATGTTCTATCGTCCTATTCCTTATCCCGAGTTCACAAGGTCAACAATGAATGTATTCTAAGGGTCGCGAATTCTTAAAATAGTTAAAATAAGAATAAAACCAATATTGATAATCAAAGCAATCAAACTTAATCTATAGCAATAATAATCATGTTCATGGCTTCAACACCAGAAAGAGGGCGTTTAGCCACACAAAGTCATAATCGCAATCAAAGTGTTGTAATTAATGACTAAAAGCATGTATGAACTAAATGAAATTAATAAAAACCTAATTATGAAGGTGTATCAGCCCCTTGATCTCCAAAATATGACAAAAGATATGTAAAAACGTGATACAACATGTATATATAGCATAAGGGTAAGCCAAGTCTGTGTAGAAGTCAAATTAGCTTATAAATCCTAGGTGTAGAGTGGACCATGTGTCGCACCCTATATTACTATGGAACGGAGCATGCATCGCACCCTATATCCCCCTAGAATAGAGCATGCGACGCATGCTAATTGTATACACTCTTTGGAAGTTGTCCTCAGAAATTTTTCTAAGGCAAGGGAGCACCACGCACTAGTTGGTTTCTATTTTGGGCCTATTATTAATACATTGGTGGTTTGAACTAGTCCATTGGACACTCCTACAGTCTACACGCCCCCAAGACATTCCAGGGGTCCAAAAGTGCGTTAATGTGCATATTGTGCCTTTGTTGAGCTATTTCGAGCCTTTTTGAGTTGTTCCCACTTGATTTGAAGCTTGTACATCCTTCATATGTCATAATAATCCATTCACCAAGAATCATATTTTATTAAACGCTACAATTTAAAGCTCAAAACAACACACCATCCAACACGACGAACTAGAAACACGAGCTAAGCATAGGCTAATTTCACTTTGATCTTTAAATCATTGTTTTGACCCTTGAGCATTATCAACAAGTTGTTTAACATATAAATTCACATAAAACCATTTGTGACACTTTAAAAACAATAGAATCCACCAGAATCAACTAGACAAGCTCCTAGCTCAAGCTTGTAACACTAGTTTTTTGGGTTGAACTCTAAATGAATCTTTTAGGTACAAACTTGTTTGAAACTTACTCTTAACATCATAAACACATGCTTTAATACTTTAATACACATTTATATCATTATCAACCCATATAGCACATGAATCATCCTCAAAACAAGGCTAAAAAGGCTAGAATAGTGACACTAGAATTCATAAATACACCCAACATCACCACCTCATACTTAAAGCCTTGTTCATCTTTGAACAACTCTTTAATATAAACCTCATGAGCTGGAGATTCTACACACTTCTACTCATTACAAGACACTCAAGATAGTACTACAATGACTACACAAAATGCAAGTTTCTATACTAAGCATGTTACAAACACAATTGAAAACTTATGAACACTACTCCAAAACATCCTAGCCTCAAGAATTGACTCACCAAGTTGGAAAAATCATTCTTATAATTTAATCAAGGACATAATAAAAGTCACCCACATTCATCAAACATGTGCCCCTCATAAGAAGAGAGTTACCTATAATAGTTCATAATTAAACAATTCATAATATGATGGGTACAAGAATCAAGTTACGGTCGCTCTCACAAGGGAGTCACAAGTTACACATAATGACTCATAGGCTTGAAATAAGTGTATTGATCCACTAATAGTCGAATGTAAAGCTTATGATCACTTAGGTCTTTTATGGGTTGTAATGTAGGCTAAGGGACGGGTAGGAACTTTTTGATAATAGTGACTAACCTCTCTAAGTGATTTAATACACTATATTATACATTTAGAACCAATCTCCAACAACCCATTTACACTAATTTTTGTCTACCCCATACCTTTTGTTTTTGTCCCATCTCTTTTAAGCATTTTCACAAACACAAGGTGGACGCATAACTTACTACCACAAAAAATCAATTTTTATCTTTTTCATAATCACAATAATATTTCTAACATCAATTATATCACATCCATCCACCACACATCAATTATAAACACTAATAACTATTACCTTGTGGCATCAATTTCACCTTTTTCTTCTTTAATTTCTCAAACTCCTCGCTAATTCATTTTTTAATTAAAGCACTTAGGAGATTTTTGGATCAAATTATGGTGTATCAAAGAAGGAATTAGGCTACTTATGAGGTTGCCAAAGAAAAAGCTAAAGGCTCAATGGGGGTTAACTATGATAATGATTAATGGGTAGGTAAAATAAGGTATAAAATAAGGCTATCAAAGAATTGCCTATATCATCTCCTAAACCCACATTCTTTATTTCGCTTCACACACATATCGGGTAAGTTCTAGACATGCAACAAGGAATATACAAAATACCTCACACACACATGGCACATGCTCAACTCATATAGGATTATCATAGACTCCCAACCGAACAATAGCACAAATTCAAATTTAAGACTACAAGTACAAGAGTCATAAACATGAGCCTCAGAGTCTCACAAATAGAAATTCACACAATCAACATGTTTTCACAAATAACTCGACTTGCATCATATAATTAAAATAGCACCAACAAGAATATCTTACTTATTCCTAACCTAAAATATTTTTAATTGAGCAAAAATTTGAGAATTTTCCCACTCCACACATACAAATATACTTTGTCCCCAAATTAAATTTAAAGTTAAGAGATAGAAATACTCTCAGAGGCGTCTAGGCCTAGCTAGTAGCATCTTTACATATAAAAGAGATTCTTGGGACCCCACACTCAGTCTTGTCCATGCTTCAAGCTCAAGTTTATGGTACTCAGACTTCTCATTAACCCGTGACTCAACCAAAACTAAAAACTACGCGAAATAAAACTAAGAACTAAAAATAAAACATACCTAATTAACTTGGGTTGCCCCCCAAGCAGCGCCTGATTTAGTGTTGTGGCACAGCCCAACTCAACTCAACCATATTCCTTCATATTTTTCCTCCTACTTGGACACTATCTTCCTACCCTTTTTACCCCTTTTTGGTGTGAATTATCAAGAGTAGTAGGTTTCTCAACTTTATAATTTTCAAGATCATTAACTTCCATTATTTAAGGCTTAGGAGATAGAGTGTTAGGCTGCTCAATCAGGTAGTTTGAAGAGGTCTTTTATGGAATATCCATCCCATACTTGTCCCCTTCAATAACATTGATTATACACAAATCTATAACTTAGGACATAATTATGGGTGCTTTGTATACATCAAACATCACCTCTTTATCTTCTACCCTTATTTTGAGTGTGCCTTCTCTAACATCTACTAACACCCCTCTGGTTCCTAAAAATGGATGCCCAAAGATGATTAGCACTTGTTCATCTACCTTAAAATAAAGAATAATAAAGTTAGCCGGTATAATAAATTTACCAACCTTTATGAGGATATCCTCAATTATTCCATCTAGATGTGTGAATGACCTATCTGCCAGCTGCAATACCATAGTGGTCGGTCTTAGTTCTTCCTAGACCTATGTTTTAAATATTAATAGGGGTTTCAAGTTGATGCTTGCACCTAAGTTACTCAGTGCATAGACCGCTTTACTTCCAACTTGGATTAGGCTAGTAAACTTTCCCAGATCTCTTAATTTCTTAGGGATTTTTTGAGCTATCACAGCTCTACACTCTTTAGTGAGTGTTATAGCTCTAATAACTTGGAATTTTATCATTTTAGCCACCATATCCCTTAAGTACTTTGCATACTTGGGCATACTCTGCAAAACTTCAAACAAAGGTAAGTTGATATGGAGTCCTTTGAAGGTATCAAAGAACCTTCTGAACAGGGCATCCTCCTTCGCTTTTATTTGCCTTTGAGGGAAGGGTAGTGGCAGTGTCTTCTTCACTTCGGGTTAAACAACTTTTTCTTTTAATTACTCAGACTTACTTCAATTTATAGCAACTTTATCATTTACCTGTTGGGTCACCACATCAGTATCTACCTTCTTTATTACCTTTAGAGGTATTCCTTGAAGCTCTTTACCACTCCTCAAGGTGATTTTCATGACTTGTTTTGAATTTTCTATGTCGGCTGGCAACCCACCTTGTGGCCTATATTTATTGCTTGATGGTTTTACCCCCGTGCAACTCCAGACTTCTTGTGGCCGCTTATAAATTTTTTTAGTATGCAGCAAACTGTGTCTGATTAACCAAGATCTATTTCACTATCTTCTCCATATTGCTGCTAGACTAATTTGGTTGGGTCTGTGGCTATTGAATATTCCCTGACTGATTTAGTGGCTGATTTTGTCACTTTATGTTAAAGGCATTACCATAATTTGGCCTTTGAGCATTGCCTACATACATCACAGATTTCGAATTTGAAGCACACATGGCCGCAAAATAGCCACTATTTTTGCATGCCTCACACCAACCACTAATTTGCTGAACTGCATTGACGGCTATGGTAGGTTATGGAGCTCTTAATTTTATGCTGCTGAACTGAGTATTGATCGAATTCTATAATGTAGATACCTGTGCTGATAGGGCTGTGAATTGGTCCACCTCCAGTACACCTGCAATTCTTTTTGTGGTACTTCTAGAATCTAAATACCACTCGGGATTTCCTTGTGCTATGCAATTCAACTATGTGTACAAAGTCAACTCCTGCTCTTGATCACCTATGGCTGAATCTAGTAAAATCTTTGTATTGTAATCAAGAGCTTCTAATAAAGTATGAGCAAGTACCTCATTCGACTATTGGTGGTGTGGAAAATCCCTGAGAAAGGACTTGAAGAATTCCCAAGCATGATATAGATTTTCATCAGGCTTCTATTTGATGCTCACTATCTTACTGCAAAGTCTCGCAGTCTTGCCTAATAGAAAGAATCTAATGAGAAACCTTCTGGCTAAGTCATCCTATGATGTGATCGAATTGGCTGGCTCCACATTCAACAACCTTTTATCTTCCCTAACAAGTGAATAAGGAAAGAGTGTGAGCCTTACATAATCAGTATTTATACCTATTGGAATAAATGTAGCAGTTATATCAATGAATTTCTAGAGGTGAACCAGTGGATCCTCATGTGAAAGCACTAAAAATTGTCCATTGTTAATCAATAGTTTCACCATGTTGTGATTAAGCTCAAAATTCCCCAGTAGCCAGTCTTTGAATGGGGGAAGTCAAATTTGTCGGAAGTGGGACTGGCACTTTTCGAACAGTCCTACATTCTACTTGTTATTCCTCAGCCATCCGTGCAGGATTTTCTTGGTCTTTATGGATTTGATGAATTCATAGGAGAAGGATTGCTTCTCTCCTGTGTTAGTGAAAGTCTTGCGCAGATTCAGAGCTTGGTTCAACTAACTCCTTATCCTTTACTAGCTTACCACTTTAAAAATCCGTTTCCTGCAATAACACAACCAAGACCAAGCGTAAAAACACCAAATAAATCTAAAAATAAAAGTAAAATAAATAGTTGCCAAATAACAAGTCTGCTACAATGATACGAAACACTTGATAATGCCCAAGAGCACACACAAGTGTATATGGTCTACCAAGTAATATAGTGGCCTTCAAGAAAGCCGAGTTATCGATCTCACAGAGACTAGATTTGGCAACGATTTAATTTTAGTTCACAATTTATATTCGATTGATCCGAAAGTAACCAAATAGAGTTTGGAAGTTATAATTGCAAGGAATGTAAACAAAGCGTAAAGTAAAGATCTTAAGACAATCAGTAGGAGAAAACCCAGGGTTGAAGCACTCTGAACAATCATATTATGCTATTTGGATTTCATTCATTAACTTGCATATATTGGCTGTTGATTCATAGGGTTAATTGTATAATTATGGTTTCTCAACCTCTAATCTATTACCTAAGTTGAACCTTACACCTACATCCTTGAGCGGGGATATAATAATTCACTTAAGTTATTAGAAATATCATCCTACATATGAATCAAGTAAGGTATCTATGTACATCTCTATCCTAGATACTAATTCAAGGTTCTTATTTTATAAAGAATCAAGAACCATACTCTGCTTATTCCCATGTTCTATTGCCCTATTCCTTCTCTCGAGTTCACAAGGTTTACAATGGATGTATTGTAAGGGTCGCGTAACCTTCAAATAGTTAAAATAAGAATTAAAAAACAACCAATATTGATAACAAAAGCAAACAAACTTAATCCATAGCAATAACAATCATGTTCTTGGCTTCAACCCCAAAAATAAGGCGTTTAGCCATGCATTGTCATAATCAGAATCCTAATCCCAATGTTGTAATTAACAACTAAAAATATGTATGAACTAAATGAAATCAATAAAAACCTAATTATGAAGGTGTATCAGCCCCTTTATCTCCAAAATATGTCAAAATATATGTAAAAATATGATACAACACATATATATAGCATAAGGGTTAGCCAAGTCCGTGTAGGAGTCAAATTAGCTTGAAATGCTCAGGTATGGAGTGGAGAATGCGCCGTACCCTATATTCCTATGTAATGGTGGCGTGAGTATCACCCTATATCCCCATGTAATAGAGCATGTGACGCATGCTAATCTCACGCACTCTCTGGGATTTGTCTTCAGAAATTTTTCTAAGGCAAGGAAGCACCAAAATGAGCCCGCGTCGCGAGCTAATCGCCTTTAGGACCACCACGCGAGTTGGTTAATATTTTGGGACTATTATAAATCCATTTTTATTTTTCATGAGTCCATTGGCCACTCCTACAGTCCACACCCCCCCAAGACATTCCAGGGGTTCAAAAGTGCATCAATCTGCGTATTGTGCCTTCGTTGAGCCATTTTGAGCCTTTTTGAGTTGGTCCCACTTGATTTGAAGCTTTTATATATTTAATACATCATAATAATCCATTAAAAATAATCCTATATCAATAAATACAACAATTTAAAGTTCAAAACAACACAACATCCAACATGATTAACTAGAAACATGAGCTAAGCATAGGTTAATTTTACTTTGATGTTTAACTCATTGTTTGACCCTTGAGCATTATAAACAAGTTTTTTAACATATAAATACTCATAAAAATAATTTGGAACAATTTAAACCCAATATAATCCACTGGAATCAACTAAACAAGCACTTACCTCAAGCTAGTAACACTAGTTTTCCGGGTTGAACTCTAAATAAATCTTTTAGGTACAAACTTGTTTGAAACTCGCTCTTAACATCATAAAAACATGAATTAACACTTTGATACACATTTATATCATTATAAACCCATATACCACACGAATCATCCTTAAAATAAGGCTAAAAAGGCTTGAATAGTGAACTAGAATGCATAAATAAACCCAACATCACATATATATGAGATTATTCTCCGATTCGTCCAGCTACACGCACTGGGGACCAACCAAGGGGTGATATCTAGGGCCCATATAGCCCCTGGGTACATGTTATGACAGTTGAGATTCACAACCCAGGCTAAAGTTTCTAAGTGCATGTTAAGCCTTATTCCCTATCCCAGCATATGATATATCTATATGTATATGCATTTGATTATGAGCATTAGTTTTGAATTATTTTGAAATTTTGATCATGAAATTAAGTTCTCCTTTTCCTTGAGTTACATGCTAGTGTTTACCCTACTAACCGTCTTCAGACACTTTATTCCCATGCTGTCCAGGTACATGAGCTTCTTCTGCTTTTCCTACACAGAGTTAGGTCAATCGGTTTGGTCCATTGGTTCGTGGTGTTATGGTGAAGTGGTGAGCTTCCATTCCCCAAAAGTATTAGGCATTTCACCAACTTTCATTCTTATATTTAAATTGATAGTTACTTTCATTATCATTAATATTATCATTTTCATTCTCATTATAATCTTCAAAGTCGGGACATGTACTGACCAAGATTGGTTTTGGTTCGTTGTTTAGAAGGCCTTGTTTTGATTTTTGTAGATATTGTGAATTGCTAGTCGGTTGTTTGGCCGGTCATCGATAGTCGGTTATAGATATGTTTTGATTTTTTTTAAGATTGTTGCATGCTATCTTTTTTTATGTTCGAAATTCATCTGACATTGGGGGATGTTGTGTTTGGTTGGTTAGCTGCAGGGGGTGATCTCTGATCTATGTGGGACTTAAGATACCAATCACGACCAGGCCCTGTTTTGGGTCGTGATACAAGGGAACATCCTATTTGAGGTTTTCTTGATTTTAAGTCCAAGGAAGAATGTTAATTCTCCCACAAAACTCATCTCACACTCTCTTTTTATAAGATTTGAAAAATTCTCACAAAAAAGAACATCAGAGCTTTCAAAAATAATATCTTCAATATAAATTTGAGTAATAAGAATATTTGAATCAGGTTTGTAGGATAAAAAGAGTTGTGTTAATTCTTTCATGCACAAAATTATTTTTCAAAAAAAATGTGCTAAATCACTCATACCAAGCTTTAAGAGCTTTCTTGAGACCGTATAAAGCTCTAAATAATTTAAAGATATAGTTTGAACTTGAGGGATTTTAAGAACTTGGCGTTGTTTCACAATACTTCTTTTTAATAGGATTATTTAAAAAAAACACTTTTGAGATCCATTTGATGAAGTATAAAACATTTTAAAGAAACATAAGCCATTAGAATTTCAATGGATTCTAACCTTGCAGAAGGAGTGAAGATTTCATCCTAGTCAATACCTTCGTATTGGGAGTAGCCTTGAGCTACTAGTCTGACTTTGTTTCTGATAAATTTTCCTTCTTTGAGATTACTTTTAAAGACACATTTGGTTATGATAACTAAACAATTCTTTGTTATTAAAAACTATAGACTTGACTTCTTTCAAACTGACTAAGTTCTTTTCTCATTACGATTAGTCAAGATTCATCCATTGGTGATTTGTCAATTTGATTTGGCTCCAATTGACATGCCAAGGAAACTGATGCTTATTTTATGAGAGAGGCCCTTATTTGTATTTTCTTATTTGGATCTCCTAGGATGAACTCATTTGGGAAACTCACATCATATATCTATTCTCTAGGAACGATTGCTTTTGGGATCTCAGTAATCGAAACTGCAACTCTGGAGTTGACTTAGGAATAGATCTTTGCCTCAATATTTTGAGGAACATTTTCATGAATAGGATTTGAACTAATTTATATTATGAATTTTATAAATCTATGCACTTGGATTAACATCATCACTATGGACATCAAACATACCGAGGTTATTCTTACTATTATATTGAACAAAGTATTTGCATCTAAAGGGGTAAAAGTAGCCGATATTTGGCTTCTTTCCTCTCCATAGTTCATACGGAATTTTCTTAAGTGTAGGTCAAATGACCCAATAATTTAGAATGTGACTGATGCTGGCCGGATCGGAGCCTTGTCGTAATGGGCATCCCAAGTCGACCTTTGACTGGGGACCACCACCTTAACCTAACCCAACCACCTTATACAACCTTAGATAAGCTGAATTTCAAGCATATAACAAGAATACACAATGCTCTCATGAATAATTTAGGATAAGGTCACAACCATGACCGACCCAACCAAGTCTGTCTATACCAAACCAACCATCCTTACCATACCAAACCAAAGAAAATATTGAAACATAATATGAAAGTCAAACCCAAAATGTAATATGATGGAACAACCAATAATATTGTCCAAGGGTGTAACCCCAACATCCATCTCAATGCCAAGGCCAACACCCATACCAATTCTGCCCATTCTAACCCCTAGAAGTACCACAAAGCCTCTATCCAAAAGAATACAAATATCCGATTGGGACATGCCCCGAACCATCAACAAAACTAATATCCAAAAAAAAGATAAAAGTACAAGAATATCCAACATGAAATGATGCCTTCCAAAAGGATGGAAGCTCACCACTCTAGTCCAATAAGCTGTCGCTAAATCAAGTACTATGAAGAAGAAGTCAAACGTCCGGTTCCTGCATCGCATTGGTATACAACCGCCAGTAGATGGGTTAGTGGGTGAACACTAACATGAATCTTGAGATAAAGATAAAGTAATGCCATTTATCAAACCAAGTGAAAACCATCTAATGCAAACAACCATACATATATATAAGTGCTGGGATAAGCGACCAGGTTTAGCATGCCATTTAGAAACCTTAACCTGGGTTGTATAGCTTAGCAGTCCTACCACCCACGGGCTATATGGGTTCAACTCCCCCTCTTAAAAAGATCCCAATGCGTGTAGAGGCACGACCAGGCAATAACCCTGGTATGACTAGTATATCTCTCCAATATAAATATGACACTCATACGTGGCCATCAAAGATCCCTCATATCGACAAATATGAGTTTTCGGTTTTGATCCCCTCAGGATCGCCACCTTTCATGACTTAGATTACACTTTTTGCCATTAATACCTAATTAAAACCAAGTACAAACAATCCAATTATCCATTTACTAACCAAGGCTATTTGATAAACCAATGGTATCGTCATACCACCATACTTTTAAGCATTACCTATAGCCAAACCGTTTAGATTAAGGGGACTCTCGGTGCCCTTTCTATTTACCATATTAACCTCTTGGGAGACTACCATATTCTTCATAAGCATTACCAACTCCTCATTAACCTTTCTAAACCATTGAAAAACATTTAAGGTTTCATAAATAAGCTGAAAACAAGCAAGAGTTCTATTAACATACGCAATGCAATGAACATATCTTTATAAGCATTTTATCAAACACCATGGGGGCATAGTACAACCAAAACCAAATTCTATTACCATTAAATCATTACCATGTAATTCCATTATCCAAAACCATCATTAATGCATAGAAAACATAATTAAAACCATAAGAAATCATATCCAAGCCTTTAACATCAAAACCCCCATACCAATGATTGAAAACCCAAACCATGCAAAAGTAAAAACCATGAAATCAACCATATAACCATGCCTTTAATTGAAATTACAAGTAAGAAATAGAATCATGCCTAAAACAAAGAAGATTGATGTAAAGAATTCGCTAAAACAAGCCCCAAAGTAATCCTTTAGTTGAAACCCTAGCTCTTTTCCCCAAAAAATCTTAAGAGAATTATGATATATTTTGGAAGATATTCTAAGTCCTTAATAATAAAATAATAGGGTAAATAACCTCCTAAATGTCCAGAATACCTTCACTTCCTGACACGGTTACACAGACCTCCTTATGAGTCATAACCTAACCTACAGTTGGTACCTACCCAATTGTAACCAATCCTAAACTATGGATCAGACAATCTCTAGTTTATGACTCATCCAACCAAGTCGTAACCTCAACATATGATCCATACCCATGATCCATATCCCTGGAAGAATGTAACACCAGGAGGATCAAATATTGACCACTTTATGAGTCATTTATACAACTCGTACCCCTGCCTTACAACTCATATCATCAAGTTATATCCATTCCAGTGTCCAAGATTATTCCACCAAATAACACTAGTCATCTTACGACAGGGCTTCACAACTTGTACCCCAGCTTATGAATCGTAGCATGAGTCATAATAGGTCCAAAGAATAAGATTCCTGAAAATTTTCTAAGGGTCCAAACCTAGAATGCTTTAATGACATGTCTATTTACAACTTCTGCCAAAAAATAATTTGATAAGATTTGTTCTAGGAGCATGGTTTTTGCTGTATTACACAGTGATTGATTATTTCATTCCAGAACTCCATTTTATGAAGATTGTGGCAAGGAGAAATTTTAAGTGTATCCTTGCAGATCATAATATTCCTCAACAAGTTTATTTTCAGATTCTCTACCATATTCACTATGTATTGTAGAAATAAACTAACATTATTCTTTTTGCACTTTTCTATAAAATGTTCCTAATTTAACGAAAGTTTTATTTTTATGTGAAAGAAAAACTATCTATGTAATTCTACAAAAATCATCAATAATTAAAAGTGCATATCATTTACCATCGATACTAGTGGTTCTAGTACTACCAAAGAGATCTATATAAAGGAGTTGGAGAGGCTTAGAAGTGTCTACAATATATTTGACTTTGAAAGATATATGAGTTAAGTATCACAAATGTGATCCTTTTAAAATTTTTATTTAGGCAGACTTATTACCAATTCAAGTTTAGATAACTTTTCAAGAGAATACATACTAGCATGAATATGTTTTCTATGCCATAACTAAGGATCACAAGACATAGAAGTAATACAAGTTTAAAGTAGGCAAATAAACATTGTTTAAGACATAAATGTTATCAACTCTATCACTAATCAGGATGATATTTTTGGTGGTATTGCTAATGGTGCATATGAGTACATTGAACAATACTTCAAACCATGCATCATAGAGTTGAATGATGCTTAGAAAATTATGTTTGAGTTCACCCACTAGGTAAACTTCAATAAGGTGATAGAATGGAATAATGGTGTTTGATCCCATGCCTACTACTTATCTCTTTGCATTGTTTCAGAATCTAGCATATTCTCTATCTATATTTCTAATAGATTTAAAATTCTCTTTCATTTCTCTCATGCATTTGGAACACCCTCTTTCAATAACCCACATTCCCTTTTAGTATGATATTTTAATATGTTCTGCAAAAATAAATATATTAGGTTTTATGTACATAAGCTTACTTGAGTCCTTGGGGGTTAGAGCTTGTGTAATTGGGTCTCTAAATCTATTTTTCATTAGAACTCTCTTTGCAGTTATAGGCTTTGTGTCCTATTTTAGCACAAATGTAGCAAGCAGATTTATATTAAGACCAAAAGGAGTTTCCAGAGACAAAAAAAGGTTGATGAATGATTTTGAAAACTTGTTTTTTCTAAAAACTATTATTAGATCCGACAGAGCAGTGACTTGGTGATTTTGATGCTATTTAGCTGCATTCTAACTTCACTCATTTCTTCCATATGTAAATCAAATTTTATCTGAATTGCTTTCAAAAAAATTTGCTATCATTTTTTAAGCAATTTTTTTGTATTCCTCAATAACCTTTTAAAGTTCGTCTGTGATCATATAAAGATTTTATTGAAATAGATCATAGTTTGGACAACTAGAAGATCTTAGCTTATTGAAGAAAATATTTTTTATTTTGCTTTATTGTCATTTTATTCTTCATGACTCCAGATACGAAAGTTCTTGGAGTTGTTTATCTTAGAAGATTTTTTAGCCTCTAGGGTTATTTATTTTGATATTCTTAGGCTTTCTACTACTTTAACAATGATAATCATTTTTAGTGTAATAACTATTTTTGAAGTTCTGTTGTAGTCTTTGTTGTCTTTTTTTGACATGTGTGTGACTCTACAATTTATTGAGGCAATTCCTTCATTGTCTATCTCTTCTTCTTCATGACTTACCAAGCTAAAGGCAATGTTTTTTTCTCTTTCCTATTTACCTATTAATGTGATTTTGTTAATAGGCTAGAAGATTACCCCAAAGTTCATCATATGTCATTTTGTACAGATCTCCATTTTCAAGAGTGTTTGCCTTGTTTTTTCATGCTTAAAAAATCTTCTTAGGAGTTTCTCAAGTTGTAGACCATTTGAGTAGATCATTCTCAAAGATTTTAGTTTTCTAATAATTTTTCTAAAGTGATAAAACATTGATTCCACTACTTCATCATCATTTATCTTGAATAACTTATATTCTTGAATAAGTGCCCCAGTCTTAGCCTTGTTTACCTTTGTAGTACCTTTGTACGTGACTTCAAACTTGTTCATATTTCCTTGGTGGACTCATTGGTTGAGATCTTGTCATACTGTTATTTATGAACTACACTATAAAGCAAACTGATCGCTATAGCATTAATTTAAATTACCTCTTATTGTTCCTTTATGATATCAAAGGTTCAAGATCAGTTTTGTGGCAGGAGTCAATTTCCTTATTTGTTAATCCAAGAATGAGTTTGGTACTTTCTTGATCGCCATCCATACATGGTAGTCATTCGATTGCATGAAGATTCTAAATCCTTTCTTCAAATATGAGTAATGCTACTTATTAAAGTAAGGTGGTGTATTTCACGAATGACTATCCTAAAGAATTGCTCTTGAAATTTGATAATTTACCATTTGAGTTTTTCTCAGGTGCGATTAAGCAATAATATGTAAGTCCTCTGATACTAATTAATGTTAATATGAGGGAGGGGGATGAATGACTAATTTTAAGATATAAAACTAAGTTAACTGAGTATTAAATTTACTTAACTGGCTTTCTGCAAAAGACATTAGTGGAGAAACTAGAGCAGAGAAAAAGATATAATTAACTTGAAGTATATAAGACTCAAGATGTTTATACTAGTTCAAAAAATCACTATGGTGCGTACTTCCAGTTCCCTTGGGTTAGAAGGGTTCTCTAAAGATATTTAATAATGATTCAAGTACATATCATGTTTTGACATAGTTTCTTCTTGAATTATACTTAGTTATAACAAGTATACAACCTCTACTCGTATAGATTTATGTTTTTCTCTCTTGTTATTTTGTTCTCATAGGAAATCAAGCTATCATAGTGAATGTATGAATAAAGATAATATACAAGAGTTCAGGTAAAGTTGTACAATTAATTCTTTGGCCAAGTTTTTCTTTATATAGGGTTAATTCAAGCAACCCGTTGGTAAGTCTTTAATGTTAATTGTCCTGTTAGAGAGATACATATGAATATCCATAATTTTAGGAATTAGAATTTCCTTTCTGCCAATTAATATTTTCTAGGGTAACCTAGTGGTTATGGTGAATCTTTAGAGTTGTGAGTTTACTCAAGATTGAATGCATAGGTATGTATCAAATACACCCATATATTCTTCTTTCCTTCTTTGTCTTGATCCTTTTATTTCAATTCTCTTCTTTTTCTTTTGCTATGGCATTTGAATCTTGTCAAATATCTTCCTTCTTTGATGTATCCTTGATTGTTCGAATTCTGACTGTAGTATTTCAAATTGATTCCTTTCTTGATTTGATTTTCTAATTATTTCTTTCCTTGTTTGGTCTTCAATCTTTTGTTCCTTTTATCTCGTTTCTTGTTTGGCCCATAATGTCCCATTAGTCCCTCTTCTTGATTGTTACTTCTTTTTAATGTACATTATTATTGTCATCATTAAAACATGTTAGTGCTATTAGGGAGGACTTGAGATCTTCCTAAGATAACACCCAAAAACACATAGAGAGAGTTTCATTAGAAAAAGAGTGATCTTGCAAAAAATTTCTATGAAAATTGATTGTGATAACACATATCGATCCTAGAGAAGAAGGTATGTACTATTCCTTACAAATCTATGAGTATAACTACTTCATTGGTCTTAGAGAGAGGTTGGTTGAATGTGTTTATCTTTCACCAATGCATAACTAAAGTTAATTTGGTGAAAGGAAATTTTTTTTATTTTATAGCATTTTGAAAAAGTTTTTCAATATTTTTTTGATAATCATACTAATTTCGACTAGTTTTCTACTACTACGGGTTGCAAAGTGGACAATTCATAGATCACTTAAGGATTTTTTCAATAGCTTTCAAGTGATATATTATGTATAAAATTTTGATATCAAGTGGAGATATGATCAGTGTTTAAAGTTGGATGCTCGAAAATAATTTGGAAATTTCAGCATGAATTTCCAAACTTTCAAGCTCGTTTTCTCCGTCTTCACACTTTTGATATGTGCAAGAGACATATCACATAAAATATTTTTAATGCTTTTCTAGAAACATATTATTTTTATTTTTTGATATTAGATTAGGAAATACGAGTTGAAGGTTGGCTACTAGAAAAAATAATCTGAAAATTTTAAATACTAAAGATTTCTAGGTAGATCTCATTGGAAATAAATGACATTTCAAATTTTTTTCTTTGGGATATTTATATATAATATTGAAGTAATTTATATGAACTTTCTTTGATATATTATCTGTACATGTTGACACACATTATGGACTAAAGATTCTAAATTCTTATATAATATTTTTGAATTTATAATTGAATTTTTATGGTTTCTATCATTTCATTATGAGACATAATATGTATGGACGATATACACATATTTTTTTGTTTGAGTGGGCGTTCTAACTGGTTGACAAATTTCTTAGTTTTGTCATTATTTATTAGCTAACAATTCATTTAGAAAAAATATTGGTATGGTTAAGGTTACATGTAATGAAAGTAAGACAAACGTAGACTTTTGAACATAGGCCCTTAATAAATTCTTACTAATTTAATGTTATTTTAGAGTAAATAAAATATTATGTTTGTGCTTATTTTTGCTATGTATTCTACGTGTGTAGATAAGTTTATAAAATGAATTCAAATACTACCATTGCTGAATTAAATAAAAGGGTGAAAAATTGAATGGTGATAATTATGATATTTGGCACCTTAAAATTTTGTACATCCTTGAAGAGCCAAGAGGTTCGGGTGACCCAAAACCATGTGATAGTTGAGTCAATGGGTGAAACTACCCTACAACATGAGATAAATCTTAAAGGTTTTCAATCTTAAAAAAAGGAATATTATTGCTTGCAAAAGGTTGCCTTGTAGTATGACTAATGATCTCATCTACGAATTTAATTCTTATTTTGTCAGACCCTTAAATTTTCATCATTTTATATTTGATCTGCCCGTGTTCAAAATATCAATATTTCACTTTAATCGTGTTTAGGGATGTTAAAAGGGTGTTCGGGAAAGGTTTTAGAATTTTCAAAAAGGGTTCAGGGTAATTTTGAAACATTTAGGTAGTGAGCCTCCACATTTTCATCGTGTCATAGAGGTTACCCTCCATGATATTTGCATGGCACGAAGGATAACCTCTGCGATATTAGCGAGCCACACCAAGGCTTAATTCTCATGTAGTTTTTTTTTTATTCACTTGGGGTGAGGGGCATTTGGACTTTTCATCCTTGTACGACCTTTAAACATTAATTAAGCTTATTTGCTTAAGTTTTCATAGATTAATAACACCTTTTCAGTCTCAAACTCAAAACACAAGAAAAATTCAAGGGTTTCATAAAGAATTCATCATTCGAGCTCCAAAATTCAAATTGATTATAAATTCTTGTGTGTTTCAGGCATGTATCTCTTCCCTAAACTTTAATTTTACATTGTGGAATTAATTGAATGGGTTTTCATATGATTTAAATTGAGGGTTTTGAAATTGGGTTAAGGGGTTTTGGCTGTAAATAATTTAATTACTTGTCGCATGATTTGAATTGATTATTCATGCTTTAAACTGGTGTTTTTAGGACTGAATTGGTACTTTGATTGAATGGTTGAAATGGGGAATATGGGTTTTCCCAAATTGGATGAATTTTGTCTTGAAATGGTATGAACCTCAACCCACTTTATGAATTGGAATTTATGGAAAATCGCATAGTTTAACTTGTTTTTGAGCCCAATACATTGAACTAATGGATAAATAGTTATTTAAATAGATTTGGATGGCCTTGGTGGCCATGGATTGGATTGTAATGGAACTTAGGGAGTCAATGTAGTTGTTTAAATTGATTTAGAATGTTTGATTTTGCTTTCTAGCGTATTGGTATGATGATACCAAGTGGTTAATGTCTTAATGAATGACTCTCGAGTTAATGGTTGGAATTATGTGTGTAAGTGGTGTTAATTTGAGCTTAAAGGGAGTTGTGTATCTCGCCATGGAAGGTGGAGGTCCTTAGGGGATTAGTACTAGAAACCATGTTTAACGACGTGGAATTATGTGTGTAAATAGATTTAATTTGGGCTTAAAGAGCGTTGTGTAGCTCGTTATGGAAGTTTGAGGTCCTTAGGGGACCGATACTAGATACCATGTTTAACGGCGTGGGGGTCTTTATGACCATGTGCATTGTTCACGCATTATATATATATATACATATATATGTATATTGGAATGGTTGAAGCCTCAGTGACTTTGGCCCTTCTTAGGTTTTCTCCTGTTCATGTGGCTAACACACACTTGGGACCTTTCGTTGGGGAGCGCCAAACCCATATAGCCTGTGGGTGTTTCTAGGATGGTTTGAGTTACACAGTCCAGGTTAATGATTTTAAAATCTCATGCTTAAACCTTGTTCCCTATTCCATCATCTTATCTATATATGTATATATATATGAGTGTGTGGATAAGCTTTTGGATTAATTTTGGACATGGAATTATGTTATCATATCCCCTGAGTTATATGTTAGCGCTCACCTAGTCGTCCTCGAATGCAACATTGTTTTATAATGTAGGGTTCGAAGACACTTCTTTTACCCCTGTACAACGTTATATGGATTAGAACATGCATCGAGTAGTTGTCAGGTAGTGAGCCTCCATCCTTCGGAAGGCCTATTCATTTCCATATTCTTTTATTTTGACTCAGTATTTTTGAATTCTTGGGGTCATGGTCGGGGCTTGTCCTAACCTATTTCGTATTCTAGTTTTAGAGGCTATTGTGGACAGATGTGGGTTGGTTGGTCATTGCTTTGACACTTAGTTTCTTTGATTCATTTATTTATCTTCTTATTACTATTTATTAGATTTCACATAGTTATTATGGTTATTATTATTATTATAGTGTTCTTGAGGTTGGGTTAAAGGGGTAGTCTTCGGTCCATGGTGAATTTGAGATACCCGTCATGGCCAAGCCCTGGTCCAAGTAATAAAAATCTTGGTTTCAAAGCACGGTTTAGAGTCATTAGTGTTCCATAAAACTGTGTTGAGTAGATTCCTTTTTATGAGTATGTAGCATGCCATACTTATAAGGAGAAGGCTACGAGGATTTTAGGAATATTTTCCTTTCGTGTGTTCTATTTTTGGGCTGTAAAGTCTAGTGTTTTAAAACTTCTCTAACTCCTGGCTTCCTCGTATTTTAGAGCATGATTCCCTTTAGATATGATATTCATAGAAAATCTACAAGGAACTCTGTCCTACCCGAGGATAATATAAAAGGGACTCGCTTGTGTATGGAGTGCAGACCTTCTCTAGCATCCCTGCTCGTTAATGTGCTTCTCCAAGTAAAGTTTCACCTATCCCTACTAGTACTCCTTAGGATTATTGAGCTAGCGATACTTATGAGCAGCCACCTCAGGATCTCTAATGCAGAGTTTCATTGGTTTATTCACTTGCTTACTTAGTCGGTGACATCTCAATTTCATCAGCCGAATCGTGTTGGTTCTATTGCTTCTTTATCTGAGATCACTTGGGTTGGCCAGTTCATAAAATTAAACCCCCCAACCTTCATAGGCTCTTAGGTTGAGAAAGATACTTAGGCATTTGTGGAAGAGATAGAAAAGATCTTTAGAGTGATGTATGCTACTAATTTTTAAGGTGTAAAGTTTGTTGTATATCAGTTGAAAGACATAGATTATCAGTGGTATAAGGAATTAGAGTAGTTAAGGGGCTATGATACAGAGTCGGCATTATAGGATGAGTTTTTGGTGCCTTTGTCGATCACTTCATTCCTCAGGAGCTGAGGGAAGCTAAGGTGAAAGAGTTTGTTAATTTAAAGTAAGGTATGATGAGTGTGAAGGAATATTCGTTAAATTTTTAGCAGCTATCTAATTATGCTCTAGAGTTGGTGTCTAAATAGAGATCTTAGATTAGGAAGTTTGCTTTTGAGTTGTCTCGTGACTTGGTATTGGAGTGTAAGGCTACAATATTGAATAATGATATGGACATCTCCAGACTTGCGGTTTATATGCAGTAGTTAAGGATGAAAAAAAGAAACAAACAGATATTGGGGAGAGACAGAGTAAGAAGTTCTGCTATTTAGCGCAGAGTTGGGATTAGCAGAATAGCGGAAGAGACAACAAATAGTGGACCAAGAAGAAGAACTGGGGAAATTCTTATTCGTTCGCTAGTGCTCCTTAAATTAAGACTTTAGGCGATTGTCGTTCTCAGTATAGTGGTGGTTCTAAGGCAAAAGGTACCCAGTCTTGGGATAGTAGAGCCTAGTCAGCCCCACCATATCCTTCTTGTTGCTTTTATGGGTAGCTTCATTATAGTTATTGTGAGAAGGGGATGAATCAGGTTATAACTATGGTCAGTTTGGTTACATGTAGCGAGATTGTCCTTCAGCCAAGGTTGCTACTAGAGCTAATAAAGTTCCAGTTGCTACATCTTTAGATCCTGCACCAAAGGGTGTTGTTTTTGGTACCGACATTAGACGAAATCATCTTTATGCACTTTCCACTCTCCAGGAAGCTAAGGCATTTTTAGATATTGTTACCAGTTTGTTACAACTTTTTTTTCGTAATGTGTATTATTTTCTTAACCCTAGGTCTACCCTTTCTTATGTAACCTCTTATATGGCTATGCATTTTGGTTTTGGTCCCAAAAGTATTTTCAACCCCTTTTCTGTGTCCACACTAGTGGGTGATTCTATTGTGGCTAGAAAAATCCATAGGGGTTGTGTGGTGTCCATATTTCATAGGGTGAAATTGGTGGATTTTATAGAGTTGGATATGGTGGATTTTAATATTATCTTGGGGATGGATTTCATTCATTCGTGCTATGCTTCTATGGATTGTAGGACTCAAAAGTCCAGTTTCCATTTTCCTAATGAGCTGGTCTTAGAATGGGAGAGGAGTTCTTTAGTGCCTAAAAGGAGGTTTATTTGCTATCTTAGATCTTAGAAATTGATTTCAAAGGGTAGTTTATATCATTTAGTTTGGGTTAGGGGTTCTATCTCTAAAAGTTCGTCTTTGTATTATGTCCTCGTGGTTATGAATTTCTTAAAGTGTTTCTCGATGATCTTCCTAGGATTCCTACCTATAGGGAGATATATTATGGGATTGATATTCAACCGAATACTCATTTTATTTCTATTCCTCCTTATAGGATGGCTAAGGCAGAATTAAAGAAGATAAAGGAGCAACTGAAAGATCTTCTTGATAAAGGGTTTACTCATCCTAGTGTTTCTCCATAGGGTGCTTTTGTGCTTTTTGTGCAAAAGAAAGATAGGTCTCTTCGGATATGTATAGACTACCATTAGTTGAAAAATGTGACAATGAAGAATAAGTACCCTCTTCCTAGGATTAATGACATTTTTGATCAACTTTAGGGTGCTTAATCTTTCTCTAAGATTAATCTCTGTTTAGGCTGTCATCAGTTGAAAATTAAGGAGGTTGATATTCCCAAGACTGCTTTTCGAACCTAGTATGGTTACTATGAGTTTCTAGTTATGTTATTTGGGTTGACTAATGCTCTGTCTGCGTTCATGGATCTTATGAATTGGATTTTCAGGTAGTATTTTGATCTGTTTAAGATAGTTTTCATTGATGATATCTTGGTATATTAAAAGAGTTAGGCGGATTATGCCAATCACCTCTGAATTGTGTTGCAGACCCTTAAGGATTAGAAGTTCTATGCTAAGTTTTGTAATGCAAGTTTTTTTGGATGCTGTGACTTTTCTTGGTCATATTGTTTCTTGGGGGGGGGGGGAATCAAGGTGGATCAACAAAAAGTTGAGGTGGTGAAGAAGTGGTCTAGACCCACAACTCCGATCGACATTAGGAGCTTCTCGGGTTTCGCTGCATATTATAGGAGGTTTATGGAGAGTTTCTCTTCTATTGATTCTCCATTGACAATATTGACCAAGAAGAAAGTTAAGTTTTGTGGTCCGATGCTTGTGCGGGTAACGTTGAGAAGTTGAAAAATAAGATGACATTTGCGCTAGTCTTGAGCCTGCCTGAGGGTACTAATGGTTTTCTTGTGTTCTGTGATATGGCCTGTGTGGGACTGGGTTGTGTTTTGATGCAGTATACTAAGGTTGTGGCCTATGCTTCTAGGCATCTTAACATTTATTAGAGGAATTATCCTACTCACAACTTGGATTTGGCTGCTATGGTATTTACATTCAAGATTTGGCACAAGTATCAATATGTGGTTCACGTAGACATGTACTCAGATCATAAGAGCTTGCTATTCTGGTGTGTTCTTGCTATTCTCATGCTAAAAGTGTCCAAAAATATCATTCAGGGATGAATGATACTAAGAGGGGATAATGTACGACCCATAAAATTTCCGTCATTTTATTTTTGACCTTCTTATGTTCGAAATATTGATTTTTCACTTAAATCATGTTTAGGGATGTTTAAAGGTCTTCAGGGAAGGTTTTGAAATTTTTAGAAATGATTTGGGGTAGTTTTAGGACATCGAGGCAATGAGTCTCTACATTTTTGTCAGGTCATGGATATTACCCTCCGTAATATTAGCGTGGCACGGAGGATAAACTCCGCGATATTGGCGTGCCACACAAAGGCTTAATTTTTGTGTAGTTTTGTTTTTATTCACTTTGGGTGAGGGATTTTTAGGTCTTTCACCCTTAAACTACCCTTAAACATAAAGTAAGCTTATAACCTTTAGTTTTCAAAGATCAAATTACTCCCTTTCACTCTTAAACTCAAAACCCAAGAAAAAATCAGGGGTTTCATAGAAAATTCATTATCTAGTCTCTAAACTTCAAATTGATTACAAATTCTTGTGTGTTTCGGCCATGTATCTCTTTTACAAACTATATTTTTTTTACAATGTGGCATTAATTGAATGGATTTTCATGTGATTTAAATTGTTGGCTTTGAAATTGGGTTGAGGGATTTTGGTTGTTATTGATTTAATTACTTGTCCCATGATGTTATTTATGCTTTAAATTGGTGTTTTTTGGGACTGAATTGGTACTTTAATTAAATGATTGGAATGGGGAATATGGGTTTTCCCAAATTGTATGAATTTTGGAATGGAATGGTATGAACCACAACCTATTTTATGAATTTGACTTAAATTATGCAAAATTACATGGTTTAACTTATTTTTGAACTTAATATGGTGCATTAATTGGTATATGATGATTTAGATGGATTTGGATGTCCTTGGTGGCCATGGATTGGATTTTGATAAAAATTGGGGAGTCACTGTGGGTGTGTAATTTATTTGGCATGTGTGATTTAGCTTGCAAACGGACTGGTATGACGATACGAAGTGGTTAATGCCATAATGAATGACTCTAGGGTTAATGGTTGGTATTATGTGTGTACATGATTTTAGTTTAGGCTTAAGAGGGGGGGTTGTATAGCTCATTGTGGAAGGTGGAGGCTCTAGGGAAGACCGATACCGGAAACCACATTTGGCAGTATGGGGGTCTTTATGACCGTGTGCATAGTTCTCGTTGGCTTTGGCCCTTCCTCGATTTTTTTCTATTTATGTTGGTAACATCCACTAGGTCCCTTTCAAAAAGGGGGGGGGGGGGCTAGACCCATATAGCTCATGGGTATTTCTAGGACGGTCAGAGCTACACAGTAGTGGTTAATAATTTTAACATCTCATGTTTAAATCTTGTTCCCTATCCTAACAACTTTTATATATATATATATATCTGTATATATTAATGTCTGCATATGGTTTTTGAATGATTTCGGACATGGCATTATGTTATAATATCCCTTGAGTTACATCCTAGTGTTCACCTCTCTAATTGTCCCCAGCCGGTACATTATTTCATAATATAAGGTCCAAAGATATTTTTTTTACTCTTGTGAAAAGTTAGGTGGATTAGCACGTGTGTCGAATAGCTAAGGTGGTGAACCTCCATCCTTCGAAGGTACGTATTATTTCCATATTCTTTTATTTTGAATCAGTATTTTTGGATTCTTTTGGTCTTGGTAGGGGGCATGTCCCGACTTGTTTGGTATTTTGGTTTTAGAGGCTATTGTGGACAGATATGGGTTGGTTGGCAATTGCCTTGACACTTAGTTTCTTTGAGTCATTTATCTATCTCCTTATTACTATTTATTGGCTTTTGCATTGTTATTATGGTTACTATTACCATAGAGCTCTTGAGGTTGGGTTAATGGGGTGGTCTCCGATCCATGGTGGAATTGAGATACCCGTCATGGCCAGGCCCTTGTCCAGGTCAAGACATATTCAATGTCCAAGCAACATGGATTGCATTGAAAGATAAGTTTGGTGTCACTTCCTCTATAAAAACTAGGAGATTGAGTTGGACACTTATAGATTGTATGCTAATATATCAATGAGATAGCATTTAACATAGATGTCAAACATGATATGAGAATAAAAACCGGTTGTTCATAATCTTTCTAATGAACAACAAGCTAATTGCAAGCCATTATAAGCTCTCTTCCTACTTATTAGGAATATTAAAGGTTCATGTGACCCAGAATGAAAGTATCAAGTGTTTTAAAGATATTGAATACCTTTTTGTTTGAAAATAATCACCGTGACACTTTAAAAATAATTGAACTAACTTCTCTAGCTGAATTTGTTGGGATTTCTAGTCCTAAAAACGGAGTGAACAAAAAAATATGGAAGAAGAAGAGATCTGATAAGCTAAATCAGAAAAGAAAACTTTAATTTAAGAAGACAGAAAACCTTTGTATTAAAAAGCTAGATATGTTGAAAGTGGAGTGCTTTCTATCACAAGATGGATCATTTTGTGCAGGATTTTCCAGAAGATGGATCATTTTGTGCAGGATTTTCCAGAGTAGAATAAGGTAACACCATACACTGAAAATCCTTATTTTGCTTATGTATATGGTACTACATTAATGGTAGATCCTAATACTTTTTAGGCTATAGATTCAGGTGCCACAGACCACATAGCAAATGACAGAGGATCGTTTGTTCAATAGTGTCGACTAAACTTTAGGAGCAGATAACTTTATGTACAAAATAATACATCAATTGAAGTAAAAGAGATCAAAAAATAAATACAAGAATTGCATAGTGGACTAGTCTTTCTCCTAAAGATGTCTTAAATGTTTCAGACATTTGACAAAACTTAATTTTAGCGGCTCCTCTTCTTAAATTAAATTTCAATGTGAATTTTTTCAATAATTTTGTTGATATTGCTCATGAAGCTAAATATTATGTTTTTAGTTACATATTTTATGGGTTTATTATGCTGGATGGATTTTGAGATTTTAATCATATTTCCAATAATCATAATTATTTTTCTTTAATAACAACACATATTCAAATATAA
The DNA here is from genome assembly GCF_002878395.1 of Capsicum annuum. Taxonomy (NCBI): domain Eukaryota; kingdom Viridiplantae; phylum Streptophyta; class Magnoliopsida; order Solanales; family Solanaceae; genus Capsicum; species Capsicum annuum. Next base: position 117,226,380 of record NC_061116.1, on the reverse strand, counting down.
ATATTTGTTGTGCTAGACTTGGACATAAAGGTTCTGAAAGAATGAATAGATTGGCAATATAAGGATTGTTAGGATCCTTAACTAAAATTAAAATGCCTATTGTAAACATTGTCTAGAAAGAAAAACAACTAGAAAATTGTTTGAAAAGAGAACCAGAGCTAAGTTCCCATTGCAACTCATTCATTTTGATATATGTGGTCTAATGAGTGTGAGGTGAGGCATAGAGTTTCGTATTTCATTTATTCAAAGATGATTATACTGTCATGACCCAATTTCTCAGATCATGATGGCGCCTACTGCGCCTACTGTAACCCACCAGCAGGCAAGCCAACCCCTAGTTTGAAACTCTTAGTAACAGACTACTAAAAGAATGAAGGAAAGAATGCGAAATAGATGTAATAAAATACTAACATACGTAAGATAATCCCAAAACCTGGTGAAATCAGTACAAGAGCTTCTAGCATAATAAGGATACAAATGAGGTACTAAATGAATATACAAATATAAGCATCTTTGAATACAACACAGAGACTACCCTAGTACATAAGAGAAAGTGAAGTAATATTTTGAATATCAGGAGATCACCTTACGTATCCAAACCATAGCTACTCCGTATGGCACAAGCAACAATGACGATAAGCCGTATTATAATCTGCAGGCTGTAGAAGTGTAGCTTGAGTACTAAAAACGTGGTACTCAGTAGCAATTAATGACTGTCTAAAAGGAGTGTAAATCATAAATTCATTTCCCGGGGTAAACTTCGTGACTAAATTATTATAAAAGTGTAGAAAGGGACGAAATCTCTCTTGACCAAAGGAAATAGTAATTTCAGAATCATGGACCAAAATCTGCCTCGATCAAATCTTTAAAACATCATTTTCAATCTCTTTACACATATGTTTTTCATCAAGGTTGACAATTATTGTTATGAAGAAATCCATTTTTAAGGTGAAAAGTGGACTTTAACCCCTATTTAGAAAACACAGTAATAAAATCATATTTTAGTTAAAATCACATCATTTACCAATTTAATGATCATGAATATACCAAAGTATGCATGCCATCACCAACATTCAAACAATGGAACCATGAGCATCAATATATCTATAAACTGCAACCACATCCTTTATAAGGATAAGCACTTCCCGGATGTCCAACCAAGATCATAACACGGCCTTGGGCCCAATAGTGAGTCTAGAATAATTACAACATCATAAATATGACCTTAGACCCATACACATATCCACTACCCATATCAATAATCATATTCGTAAGCCATCTTTCATCTATAAGCAATAGCATATCTAAGAGGCATATCATATTTGTATGCCATATTGTATCTATTAAAAGTCATATTATATATATATAGGCTATAAATCATATCTATGAGACATATCTTAACTATAAGGCATCTTATATCTATAGGCCATATATCATAACTATGTCTATGCTTGTATTATTAAGCATATCGATGGACCATGTCATAAATCAAGTCCGAAATCCACATCATAGTTACAAGCCATTAATCATAATCTGGGAAAACATCATCATTAACCAAGTCACAAAGTAACCTTATACTAAAGGCTCAATAGTCTCAAATTTGTCTAATATGCATAAGTAAGTCCACAAGGGCTAACACAAGTCTTGGCCTAAGGTGAGCCAAAGGAACCCACTTCTAATCCTCAAGTTCCATATTTAGGCTATTGCTACCCCAGACTAGGCTAAGATATCGAAATTGACTTCTAGATGATACATAAGCCATAATTTGCCCTAAGATAGAAATTCCACAAAGAACATGAGCAATTAAGTCAAATCCACCTAAATTATAGTGTTAAGGTCACTAAATAGCCCACATAAGGATATTCATACTAATCACGCTTCCAATACTTAAACAACATCCCAAATATAGCATAATCATTCTACGAATTACTTCAATCTATGAAGAAAGAAGTAGGATCCTAATAGTGTTATAAGCATTTCACCTTATGGGTCAAATTACTCATCTAATCCCAAACCACAATAATCAAAACCAAGTCACCATGTTCTACCCATAAAAAATCATAACATTCACATTTATATGCAATATATAAAACACATCATCTTGTGAAGGACAATAGACAGAAACCTACCTCGAAGTCGAATTGCAAATCCTTGAATTATTCACCAAACGTCCGTCTTCACTCCATGATCTCAAAATGACGCTACACTATTAAAATCATAACCTACATGTTATTAGGAGTCAAATGAGACGCATATTTTCATATAACGTGTTAGGTCAACTTTTGGGTCAAGAATGGGCCCATGGGGCACGCTAATCAAATACTAAATTGAACCCGTCATGAGGTGTTACGACCTAATTTCTCGGGTCATGCTTGATCCTACTATAACCCACCAGTAGGCAAGCCAAGCCCATTGTCCAGAATGGCTAGTAATGCACTATCCAAAGAGGTAAAGGAAAAAATGTGAAATAGATGTAATAAAAGACCAAATACATAATATAGTCCCAAAACCTGATGGTACAGTACGAGAACTTCTACATAACAAAAATCCAAAGTGAAGTACAAATGAATATACTAATACAACTTATCTCCAAATACAACATAAAGACTAATCTGGTATATAAGAGGGAGAAAAGTAATACTCCAAACTATAGGAGCTCACTCTAAGTCTCTGAACCATTGCTGCCCCGCACGACATGAACATTAATGGAAATAAGCCGTACTATGATCTGCAGGCTGCAGAAGTGTAGTATGAGTACCAAACACGTAGTATTTAGAGGCAACTGCTGACTAAGCTCCAAAGATAAAATAGATATAAAGAGCATATAAATAGAATGTAAAACTACACTCGAATGTCCAATAACCACATAATATATCCAACAAGATAATAAGGATAAAATATCTTGAACATGTCTAAGAGACTGACATAGTAAGGCTAAGGAAGCAATAAAAATGCACTATCTTATTCTAGCTATACTTAGGAATCTCAGTACTATACTGTATATCACTGGCCAATATACAAAGTAAAAATAGAAAGAAGATATACATACATACATACATACATATATATATATATACATATAAGTATACAAGTCCAAGAAATGAATATACAAACTAAATAAATAAAAGGAAGGGATGTACGATAACACCATAGCTACGTATAGCTAAGTATGCATATATAATTATATAAAACAAGATGTACTCAGAGTACAACCTAAATCATCAGACTAACTATTTAAGACAGCTTAATCATAGCAAGAGCTAGTGCTAGAATACTGAGGGTTATAATCTATATATCAGATTATCAGATGATCATGCATAATTATAATCATAAGAAAGAAAATCTAAAATTATACCTCAAGTCTCGATAACGAATCAATAACTGTTCTGTCATAAACAAGTAATAACAATGATCATAACAATGATAATAACACTATCAATAACAATATGAGTAATCGACTAGTCTGGACGACCAAATACCTAGCCAAGCCTTTCACATACCGGCATCGCCCCAAGCTTAGAAGGTTCAATCAACATACAACGCACCACAAATCATAGTCATCACCTATATATATGCAACCCTCCCCCTATATTGGCTGATAGATAGAAGCACATATTTGTGATAAGCAATGCACATGCAAAGATGAATGGAACAGAATACACCATACCATAACTGATCAAGGCATCATAATATATCTAGACCTAAATCGGTGAGTATAATCAATATCATAATATTGTAATCATAACCATCTTCATCATAACCATCCTCCGGCCTTGCCGGGTATATATATATAAAATTGCTATACATAGGGCTAGCCGAACTCAAACTAAAAGAAGTACACATACGTACATTAATATAATCATCTTTCAGCCTTGCCGAGTATATCATCATAATCATGTTTCGGCCTTGTCGGGTATCAATATCATCATCATAATATCCTCCGGCCATATTGGGTATCAAAATATCATCACAATATCCTCAGGCCTTATTGGGTATTAATATATCAGCACAATGTTCTCCAGCCTGCCGGGTAATAAGCATATAATCATAATCATCCTCCAACCTTAATGAGTATATAATAAATATCATTATAATTATCAACACACACTTATATATAATATCAATACTAAAATCTGTCATTAGATTTTACCCGAAAGTTATATCATCAATCCAACATCTTTCTTTGTTTTATATCAGACAGATGTGTATTTGGATATGATAGGTGCACAGACTCAAGCCGTGGCTAAAAGAGTGTAAATATGTAAGACTGTTGCCTGAAGTCAACCTTGGGACTAAATCATTATAAAAATGTAGAAAATGAGTAGAATCTCTCACGACTAGAGTAATTAGTAGTGTCAATTCATAGACTGCAATCTATCTCGACCAAATCCTTTAAAATATCATTGTTATGGGCTTAAATCCTTATTTAGTAACAATAGGAATAAGATTATAATCTAATCATAATCACATTAATCATTGATGCAATGATTATGAATGTATCGAATCTATGCATGCTATCACCAATATTTACGCAATGGAACCATAATCATTAATATATCAATAAACTACAATCATATCCTTTACAGGGATAAAAACTTCTCGGATATCCAGCTGCTATCATAACATGGCCTTTGGCCCAATAATGAGTCTGGAACATTTACAATAATATAGTTACTGCCTTAAACCCATATACATATTCGGAACTCATATCAATAATCATGTTTAGAAATCATCTCATCTCTATAATCCATAGCGTATTTATGAGTCATAACACATCGATAAACATCTCATGTCTATAGGCCATATATCATTATCCGAGGAGAAACCATCACCTTTCATCAAGTCATGAAGTAACCTTATTCTAAAGGTTCAATAGTCTCAACCAGTCCTAATATCCATAAATAAGTCCACTAGGGATAATCTCAAGTTTTAGCCTAAGATGGGTTAAAAGAGCCCACTTCTAATCCTTAAATTCCATGTTTAGGAAAATTATACCCCGAGCTAGACTAAGGTATCTAGTTTAACTTTTACATGTTAAGTAAGCCATAACCAATCCTAAGATAGGAATTCTGCCTAGAAACATAGGCATTTGAACTAACTCCACCTAAATTAAGGTTTCAAGATCGCTACAAAGGTCCAAATTTGGTTAATCATACTAGCCATGCTTCAAATGCTTAAACCACATACCAAACCTAGCATCATATCGTATCCATTCTAAGAATTAGTTTAATTTGGGAAGGAGGAAATGGGATTCTAAAAGTTTAATAAGCATTTCACCTTACGAGTCAAAACCCTCATCAAATCCCCAAACTTCAATATTCAAGACTATGTCATTCTACCCATAATCAATCTTAACATTCATATTCACATGCGATATATAACATGCATTGTCTTGCGAAAAAGAGTAGACAGAAGCCTACCTCAAGGCCAAACCATAAATTGTTGAATCTTTCACCCAAAGTTCGTGTCTATTTTCACAATCCCAAAATGCCATCATGCATCAAAATCGTAATGTACTCATGAAAACGAGAATACCAATACCCATATTGCACCATTGTGCGTCGGGTCCAAAAATGACACCAAAAACCCCAAGTGGGTCCTACTTACGAAAATCATATTTTTGAGGTCAACCCAACGGGATATCAATCTCAAGGAATCAAAACCCTCAACAAATGGCTGAAAACCAAGCTAAGTTTGGGCTAAAATCAAACCCTAAAGGATTTTAGGATTTGGTCAAATTTTCAAGAAATTCAAGCATAAATTTGAAGGATTCTTACCTTAAATCCAAAGATATTCACGAAAATATCTGTTAATCAAGCTCCCAAGTCACCCCAAGACTCAATTTTAAGTTAGCACACCATTTTAGTGTTTTTGGCTCTTAAGAATGAGTGAGAAATAGGTAAAACACAGACTAAGGGGTCCTTTTATAACTATACTAGGTATCTAGGTATGGCAATCGCATAACCAAGTGTGAAATTGCACTACTTGGCAGTAGGAGAAGGAATGGAAATCGCCATACTCCTTGGTGCGATCGCACTACTTGTTGTCAGCACAGTTGACTTGGAAAATATCCAAGTTTCCGCCAATGCCTCGAGATTCATTCAAAATTTGATATTCGCAAATGAATTATGTAACCATACTAGATTTGATATTTTAGATGCGACAGTGAAGTCGAATTTTGCATTTGAGGTTGTTTCGACTAAATATCGGTCCCACAACCATATTTTCAAATTTTCAACTTTTCAACCAAAAGGTTAAAATGAGCTCAGATGCCTCGGGACCAAAGCCAAAAGAGTACCAAGACTAAAATCGATATCTAAAGCTACTGGCATAGTTAGAATTTTCATTCCAGCTTATTGTATTCAAGTTTTTCCCTGGTGGCCATTTGGAACTAGTGAAGACTTCTAAATAGGAAATTGGCTATAAAACCAAATGAACGACCCAAAAACTAAAATATCAGTCCCAATAAGTCATAAATGACTTGGGGCAGCTATGGGAAAGCTCTAACGGCAAAAATAAGCAGAAACATGAAAAATGACCGGACGGTAATTACAATATCTAGTACTAAAAGGACTTTCATCCCCGAAAGTCAACAGATAAAAAGATCTTAAAAACCCGAAAGAATGAGGTACTGGGCCCACATGCTCTGGGAATGACTTCTCAGATAACCTTTACGAAGAGAGAACACTTCTAAGGGATTTTGACATAGGTTTCCCTTTTTCACCCAACTCTCTTACTTCACTACACAATAGTTAAAACTCAACTTCAGCCACCAACTAGCCTTCAACTGATTTGAAAAAGGCTGATGCACATAAATCTAAACTATAACACACTAATATTATCTCAATTCTCGCATAAATCAATTAAAGGCTTATCCAAGCCAAAGACACATCAAGGCATGAGTCATACAACCGACTCCAAACCCAAATTTAACCTACTTTTACCAATCTATACTTACTATCCACTCCAAACTAGGAGGAAAATCACTCGAGCCCTATCCGCATAATCTCATCACAGTGAGCTCGAAAAACTAAAGTTGGTCTGCTGAAACTTCACATGACAAACACGATAATAAGCTGATATGGTGCTATCTGGGCACACGAATAGAGATAATCAAGGAATACAATATATGCCCATGCTACAACTAGTCCAGAAGGAAATGGAGACTAAAATCCTAAAGATCAAGGAATAACTACTCATCACTGAATAATCCACTTCATGATGTCCTATCAACTGAGAATAAACAAGAGGAATCCAACTCAATCATACTACTCTCACTGAGTATATTATCAAAAATCCTAAAAAAAAAGTAAAGACCCAAGGTCAAAACTGAAGGAACCAATACTGGGTCTATAGGCTGCTATCTGAACACTAATAAACTATAATCCATCTGAAATTAAGAAGACTAGATAGGTAACTACAAAATAGGCTCAACCAACTTATAAATAAAATCAAAGATATGATAGATCTAAACTAAAATTTGTACTTAAGCCTTACAACTCCAAGCTTAAATCTCAACATCGAGGGTGAACTGCCCATTCTCAACTACTTAAACCAAACCTGAAGATAGGTATATATTAATACTCCAAATCTATCATAACTTCTAAATCGCCATCCCAAGCCATCAAATTTGAAATTGAGACAACAAATCTAAACCAAGGTCAAATACTCATATAAACCATACTATCTGAATCAAACATATCTGTACCAAATCATGCCGAGCAAAAATTGAAACATAGCTGAAGAAAAAAATTGTAATACAGGATAAATAATTGACTGAGAACACAGGAAATCCACTCCATATCCACTGGAGGGCATGAACCATCAAAGCATACTTAAGAACTCATAAAGGCCACAACCCATACTACTAATAGCAAAACTCCAGCAACTCAGAGAAATGCAACCAAAGCTAGAAACTAACTAATATAAGACTCTATCTCAGGAAAGAATAGTCATAGACACATGTCATCAAAGAAAAACACTTGACCAAGCCTCATTAGGCTGAACAAACTCTAAAATAGGGATTTCGTAAATCCACCTATGTAGGACAATCATCATTTGATCGATCCATGAATCACATCATCAAAGATGAAAAATATCAATCTCGAAACCAAGGTCAAAGTCCAGACCATCACCAGAAAAAATCAAACAATTCAAGATAAATAATTTTTAATTTTTCAACTTAAGAAATGATCACCGGATAGACCACCTACCTCTATCTCCTTAACTCCATGAGAGCCAAGAATCACATCATGGTGAGAACAGAGCATCAAACTCAACACTTATAACAAGGGCAAACCATCACTAGTAGACAAACCCAACAAACTTGATATCAATATCAAGCCACAATTGGGTAATGAAATAACCATAAGCAAAGAACAGACCCAAAACTGGTCAATCTCACAATAAAGCTATATAGAAAAGGGATAGACGAAGTAAAAACCTTCACAACGCAGGAGGCAACTTTAAGAATCTCAAACTTAAGAATGAGAGATATGGCTAAATTGCAACTCTAGAACCATACAAAACCACATAAGGTTAACATACATTCAATATCACAATACATTCCTAAATCAATCTAGCATAGCTAACTAAGAGGGAAAACAATCAACCTTACCTCACTATAGGGAAGAAATCATCAACTCGGGCTATATGTACTCAAGTCACCGAATAAGAATCGCAAGGAAATGGAATTTTAGCTAGATAATGCTAGTCTAAATAACTACTCAGTGAGGATCAATCACATTAATTAACAACATCAATAACATCAGAAAATGATAGTAGTAGCAACAACAGTATTAATATCAATATAATGAATATGCAGTACAAAAATGAACATCAATATCATGTACCACTCAAGGGCCACAATAAGGCCAATGTGCCAATATAGATGAGACTCGAACCCAAATGCTATACCCGTAGGGAGAAAATATCAATACAGATCTACTAAATCCACTAATAAAAGAAATAAGCCACCGAGTAGTCATAAAATTATATATTTAATAACAAGGTACACAACAACCAATATGAACTCATCAAGATATATAATCATCAATGGGTACAAAAACCCCAAAATACATAATGAAAAAGTATATGTAAGAAATAAAATACACCTATCCTGGTGAAATCCTCAACCAAATTCCTGATGAATCTAAGGGAGAGTGAATTTGAATGGGTCTAAACTCAAATCGATTGACTAAATCATCAACTAAGGTGCTAAGTGCACTATCTCTAATCAAAGATGCCACAACATCATAAGGCTGATTGCCCGAGATGGATGACTAGAAATTCCTCATCGGGGACACTCTCTAGACCAGTGATCGGCCTCTCTATCATCGTAGAAATCTACTTAAGCCTTAACCTAGCGAGAACACAAATAAAGACCAAATGGCTGGCCAACTATCGCTAAAAGTACTCTAAACTGCCAATGTCCTATCTTGCCACAACCAAGACAACTCCTGGATTACTTTAAGATACTGCCCTTCCTAATCCAGGATGACCGCCATAACTTGAGGACCCAATAACAAAACTCCCCAAGGTCCAGCAGGAACTCTTCCCGCTATGATCTCCATGACAAATCTAAGAACAACTCATTGTCTGAAATACTACTTATGTAGAGATAATAGGCTACAAATAAAGTAGACCTCTACCAAAAGGATCCTTACCCATGGATAAAATAAAAATAGCACTTTACTGAAGGCATGGCCTCTTGTTGCCACCTCTATAAGTATCAATACATACTCTCTCTGTGGCTCTCGAATGACCAACAACATGAGAGAAGGAAGACCTACCTGCTATCAAGTGCTTCGACACAAAACAGAGTATCAATGCAAATCCTCTAATAACTCCATACACCATGACCTGGCTTAGAAGGATTGAATAGGAAAATTTCTGGCCCACTCAAGAAATCTAATCTCAAACTTAGAAATTGGTAAAGAACCATGACAAACACTAATAGACCTAGCTATTTCTTGAGAATTACTTAATAACTCAGATGTAATCCCTAACTGTGAGGGTTCTACAATAGACTCGGGACTATCAATGCTGAATCTCATAGAGCTAAAGTAGTCACGAGTTTAAATGGAGCCTAAGATGGCCCTAAATCCTTTGGTTGATGATAAAGATCTTTGATATCTATCACTGAATCTCTGGTCCGTCGTCGTACCAAAACACATGTTGAAGTCCCATCCGTATCTATCGACCATTTTACGTCGTCCATTTGGGATAAAATAGAGTTAAAAAATATGCTTGAGGCTTATAAAAATGTGGACACATAATAAGGAGTCAAGAAATAAATATCCTAAGAATATCTCTATAGCCTTCCGAAGATAGGTTATAGATGTCTCCACATCGATCCGTAGGACTCAACTAAACACATAGCACTTGTACTAATAAACTGGTGAACATAGGATCTAATACCAATTTTTCATAGTCCAATTTCTTGGGTCATGATGGTGCCTACTATAACCCATTAGTAGGTAAGCCAATCCCATAGTCTATAACAGGCTAGTAATGGAATACCCAAAAAGATAAATGAAAGAATACAGAATAGATGTAATAAAAGACCACATACATAATATAGTCCCAAAACCTTATGGTATCAATACGTGAGATTCTACATAACAAGAATACAAAGTAAAGTACAAATGAATATACTGATACAACTTATCTTCGAATACAACATAGTGACTAGTCTAGTACATAAGATAGAGGTAAGTAATTTTTTGAACATTAGGAGCTCACTCTAAGTCTCTGAACCATGGCTACTCCGCATAATGTCCACATCAATAAAGATAACCTATACTATGATCTAAATGCTGTAGAGGTGTATTATGAGTACCAAACACGTGGTACTTAGTAGGAAACTACTGAGTGAGCACCAAAGATAAAGTAAATATACATAACATATAAACAGAATGAAAAACTACACCCAAATATCCAGAAATCACATAAGAAACCAATGAGATAATTAGGATAAACTATCCTAAACATGTCGAAGAGACTTACATAGTAAGGCTAAGAAAGCAATAAGAATGCACTATCATATTCTAGATATACTAAGGAATCTCAATAATATACCGTATATCACTTGCCAATATACAAAGAAAGAGTGGAATATATATATATATATATATATATATATATATATATATATATATATAACAAAGTCTACTCAAAGTACAACCTAAATCATCAGACTAGCTATTTAAGATCTCTTAACCATAGTAGAAGCTTGTGCTAGAATACTCTAGGTTCTTATCCATAGATCAAATCATCAGATGATTATGCATAATAATATAATCATAGGATAGAAGAGCCAAAATCATACCTTGAGTCTTAATATTAAATCAATAACAAATCTATCATAAAATAGCCATAACAATAATCATAACAAAGATAATAAAAATATTAATAACAACGCAAGTAACTGGATAGTGTGGACAACAAATTCCCTGCAAGCCTATCATGTACCCCCGTTGCCCTAGGCTCAGAAGGTTCAATCAACATACAAAACACTACAAGTCATAGTTATCACCGATATTATGCAACTCCTCCATATGGGCTGATAGATACAGGAGCATACTGGTGATAGGCATATCAAATGCAAAGATGAATGCAACAGAACCCATAATACCATAATATATCAAGGCATCACAATATATCTGGACTCAAACTAGTGAATATAATCAATATCATAATATCATAATCATAACCATCACTATCACAACCATCATCATCATAATTATCCCCCAACATTGCCGGGTATATATATATAGTTGCCATACATAGGGCTATCCCAACTCAAACCGGTAGATGTACACATAGGCACATCAATATAATAATCATCTCAGGTATGTTATCATAATCATCCTCCGGCCATGCCAGGTATCAATATTGTCATAGTAATATCCTCTAGCCTTGTCGGGTATTAATATATCACCACAATATCCTCCGACCTTGTTGGGTATCAATATATCATCACAATGTCCACTGGCCTTGCCGGGTATATAAGCATATCATCATAGTCATCCTCCGGCCTTGCTGGGCATATAATAAACATTTTCATAATTTTTAACAGACACACACACACACACACACACACATATATATAAAATTAATACTAAAATCTATCACTGGGTTTTACTCAAATATTATATGATCAATCCAAGACCTTTCTCCATCCCATACCAGAGAGATGTGTATCTGGATATATTAGTTGCACAGACTCAATCTATGGCTAAAATAGTGTAAATCTACAAGTTTGTTGCTCGGAGTGAAATTTGGGACTAAATTATTATAAAAGTATATAAAGGGATCAAAATCTACCACAACTGGAGTAATTAGTAGTATCAAATCATAGACCAAAATCTATCTCGACCAAATCCTTTAAAACATCATTATTAATCTCTTTTACATATAAGTAATTCATTAAGACATGGATTTATTATTGTGAAAAATCCATTTTAAGGTAGAGAGTGGGATCAAATCCTTATTTAGTAACAATAATAATAAGATTATAATCTAATCAGAATTGTATCAATCATCGATTCAAAAATTATGAATATGCCAAATCTATGCAGGAATCACCAGTATTAAAACAATAGAACCATAAGCACTAATATATCAATAAACTACAAACCATAAGCACTAATATATCAATAAACTACAATCACATCCTTTACAAAGATAAGCACTTCTTGGTATCTAATTGATATCATAACAAAGCTTTTGGTCCAATAGTGAGTCCAGAATATTTACAACATCATAATCACGGACTTTGGCCGACATATATATTTAGAACCCATATTAGTAATCATGTATATAAATTGTCTCATCTCTATAAGCCATAGTGTATTTATGAGGCATAACACATCGATAAACATCTCATATCTATATGCCATATATCATAATTTGGGATGAAACCATTACCATTCATCAAGTCATAAAGTAACCTTATACTAAAGGTTCAATAGTGTCATCCAGTTCTAGTATTCGTAAATAAGTCCACAAGGGCTAACTCAAGTCTTAGCCTAAGGAGGGTCGGAAGAGCCCACTTCTAATCCTCAAATTCCATATTTAGGCAATTCATACCCCAAACAAGACTAAGATATTTAGTTTAACTTCTAGATATTAAGTAAGCAATAACCAATCATAAGATAGGAATTCTGCCTAGAAACATAGGCATTTAAACCAACTCCACCTAAATTATGATTTCAAAATCACTTGAAAGATCCAAAAAAGGTTAATCACTCTAACCATGATTCAAATGCTGAAACCACATCCCAAACCTAGAATCATATCATATACATTCTATGAATTAGTTTAATCTAGGGAGGAAGCAATAGGATTCTAAAAGTGTAATAAGCATATCACCTTTCAGGTCAAAACCTTCATCAAATCTCCAAACTTCATCAATTTTAACATTCATATTCACATACAATATAAACACATATCATCTTGAAAAGAAGAGTAGACTAATCCTACCTCAAGGCCGAATTACAAACCATTGAATTATTCATCAAATATTTACCTTCAATTCATAATCTCAAAATGCCATCATGCTATCAAAATCATAATGTACTTATAAATATGAGAATAACGATACCCATAATGCATCATTGTGCTTCTAGTCCAAAACTGACACCAAAACCCCAAGTGGGTCCCACTAACAAAAATCACATTTTTGAGGTCAACCCAATGTGTTATCAAGCTTAAGGAATCGAAACCCTTAAAAACATGGGTGAAACCAAGCTAAGTTTGGGATAAAATCAAGCCCTAAAGGATTTGGGCCTTTATCAAGATATTCAAGCATGAATTTGAAGGATTATTACTTTACATTCAAAGATATTCGTGAAAATATATGTTAATCAAGGTCCCAAGTTATCCCCAAGACTTAATTTTAAGCAAGCACACCTATTTAGGGTTTTTGGCTCTCTAGAATAAGTGAGAAATGGTTAAAATATAGCCTAAGGGGTCTTTTAATACACATACCAGGTATCCAGGTGTGGCAATCGCACAATCAAGTGTGCAATCACGCTACTTGGCTATAGGAAAAAGTATGACAATTGCCATACTTCTTGGTGCGATCGTACTACTTGCTGTCAGCACAACTGATCACTGAAAAATGGAAAATTTCCTAGTTTTCGCCATTGCCCAAGATTTATTTAAAATCTGATATACAGAAACAAATTATGTAACCATACTAAATTTAAAATTCCAGACACAATGGAAAAGTTGTATTTTTTGTCTGAGGTTGTTTCTCTAAATGTGGGTTTCACACCCATATTTCTAATTTTTCAACATTCGGACCAATAGGTCAAAATAAGCTCAGGGCCTCGAGACCCAAACCAAAGGTCTACCTAGTATAAAATTAACATTTTGGAGCTACTAGTGTAGTCAGAATATTTATACGAGATATTTTTACTGATGATTTTGCCTGGTGGCCATTTGGAACTAGCAGAGACTTCTAAATAGAGAATTGGGTCAAAAAACCAAATGAAATGCCTAATAACCGGATTGTCAGTCCTAACAAATCATAAATGACTTAGGGTAGCTATGGGGAAGCTCTAATGGTAAAAATAAGCAAAAATATAAACAATGAACTGGAGGGTAATTACATGAGGTTCCTCGAAGGATAAGGAAGTTTGTCTCAAAAGTTGAGCAAAAATACAACACAAATCTAGTCTCAAATCAACCCTTAAAGTTTAGGAATTCAAAACCCTAATTTATATGAATTTATCAAGAAATTAAAGGAATCTTACTATGAATTCAAAGGAAAATCACAGGATAATCATTAACCAATATCCCTAAATTATCTATAAGTTTAAATCCCACTTTATATTGTATCTAGGGTTTTTAGCTCTCAAGAAATGGGTGAGAAGTAAAAAACATGTGACATAAGGGTCTATTTATACCCATACCAGGTCCTCAAGTCCTGCTATCATGGATCGAGACCTATGATTGCAACATAATAAAACTGAACATGCAAGTTGCGATCACAAACATTCAGTGCGATCACACTAATTTTGATTTTTCCATATGAGTCACGATCGTGACATCCTTTTCTAAGATCACACCAGATGTTTTACCATGGGTACCGTGACATCTAGATATCAATATAAATCCACTATCAGGTGATAAAATAGTAACAAGCAAAGAACAGAACCTAAACTGATCAATCTAAAAAATGGGATACATAGAGAAGGATATCTAATGAAAAAACCTTTGCAACCCAGGACGCAAGTCTAAGAATCCCAAACTGAAGAATGACAATATAACTAGTTTACCAACTATCAAACCATATCATAACCACTTAAGGTCAACTTACCTTTAATCCTATAATCCATTCCAGAATTAATCTAGAATAGCCAACAAAAGTGGACAACAACCAACCTCACCTCGCTATAGATAATAAATCATTAAATCAGGCTATAGCTACCCAGGCCAATGAATAAGAATCACAAGGAATGGAATTCTAACTAGATAACACTAGTCTAAACAGCTACCCAGTGAGGATCAACAACAATAGGCAATGATAGCAATATAAACATCAATATACTGAATAGGTGGTACCAAAATAAACATCAATAGTAAGTACTACTCAAGGGCCACAATAAGGCCAATATACCAAGGAAAATTGGACTCAAACCTAAATGCTATACCCATAGAGAGTAAATATCAATATAGATATACTCGAATCCACTACTAAAAAAAATAAACCATGAGTGTAGTCATATAATCATGACTTTAATATCAAGGTACACAATAATAATTATGAACTTATCAAGGAAAATACTCCTTGATTGATACGAAAACCCCAATATATACAAATAAAAAGGTAAATGTGTGAAATGTACAAACACCTATCATGGTGAAATAAGCAATCACATGCCTGATGAGTCTAAGGGAGAATAAATTTGAATGGGTCCAAACTCAAGCCAACTAAATAAATCTAAACTAAGGTGCCAAGTGCACTATCTCCAACTAAAAGTGCCACAACATTATGAGGATGATCTAAATGCGCTAAATGACTAGAAATCTCACACTGTGGAAACTTTTTAGACTAGTGGCTGATCTCTCTACAGTCGTAGAAACTCCTAAAGCCCTAACCTGGCGATAAATATGACCTAAGACCAAACGGCTAGCCAAATAATACTGAGAGAACTCTCTACTACTATTATTATCTTTCTCGCAATCATAGCCTATCTCAAAAACTCTAGGTTAGGGAGGAATACATATTAACTCTATCTGTACAACCAACTCCTGTTTGGGGAACTCTCTGGACCAATGTCCCATCTCAACACAAAAAAACAAGCCCCTGGAATACTTTGAGGTAATACCTCTCCTAATCTAGAATAGCCGCCATGGTTTGAAGACCCATAATGAACACTCTACAAGGTCTGATGGGAACTTTGCCCGCTGTGATAGCCCGCCTAATCTAAGATCCCTCCAATAGTCTAAAATGCTATTTTCATAAAACTAATAGGATACAAGAGAAGCTGACCTCCACCCGAAGGATCCTTACTCTCAGATGAAATACCAATAGCACTATACTTATGTCATTATCTCTTACTGCCACCTCTATAAGCCTCAATGCATGCTCTCTCTATGGATCTCGAGTGATCAACAACCTAAGAGAAGAAACATCTAATTTTTATCAAGTTCTCTGATGCCAAGCATAGTGGCAATGCTAATCCTCTAATAAATCCATGCACTATGTCACACTTTGAAGGATATAGCATCAGAATATACCTGTCCTACTTAAGAAGCATAATCTCATACTCAAACACTGATAAATAACCCTGATGAACACTAATAGGCCCATTTCTGGTGTATGAACTGCTCAATAAATCGATGTCATCCTTCCCTATGATGTATTCACAATTAGAATCAGGATCCCCAATATTGAATCTCAAAGGGCTAAAGTAGTCACAAGCTCTATTGGAGCCTGAGCTCAGCCCTAAATCCTTTAGCTGAAGATGAAGATCTTTAATATCCATCTCTGAATCTCTTGTCGTGCTACACTAAAGATTTAAAAATCTGTGTTGAAGTGTTACCCATATCTATCAACCATATTGCATCATATATTTGGGACCTAATAGAGTCAAAGAATGTGCTCGAGGATCATAGCAATACGGGCACACGACACGAATAAGAAATGAATTTCCTAAGGATGCCCTATAGCTTTCTAAAGATAGGTTACAGACGTCTCTGCACTAATCTGCATGACTCTACTAAACACTTAACACTTGTACTAATACACCAGTGAAACTAGGCTTTGATATCGATTTATCATGACCTAATTTCTTACGTCATGATAACGTCTACTATAATCCACCAGTAGGCAAAACAACCCCATAGTCTAGAACTGCTAGTTACAGACTTTCAAAAGAGTGAAGGAAAGAATGCAAAATAGATGTAATAAAATACTAACATACATAACATAATCCTATAACCCATTGAAATTAGTACAAGAGAATAATAAGGATACAAATAAAGTACTAAATGAATAAATAGATACAACTATCTCTAAATAAAACATAGAGACTAGCCTAGTACCTAAGAGGGAGTGAAGTAATGCTCTGAACTTTAGGATCTCACCCTATGCCTTCGAACCATAGCTACTCTACACTATGCTTGTAACTATGCTGATAACCCGTACTATGATTTGCAAGCTGCAGAAGTGTAGTATAAGTACCAAACATGTAGTACATAGCAGGCAACTACCAACTAAGCTCCAAAGATAATGCAGATATATATAACATGTAAACAAAATGGAAAACTATACCAAAATATCTAGTAACCACATTAGAAAGCCAATGGGATAATGACAAACTATCCTATTTATGTCCAAGAAACTAACATAATAAGGCTAAGGGAGTATTAAGGATGAACTATCCTATTCCAGCCATACTTAGGAGTCTCAACACTATACCGTAGTATGTCATTGGCCAATACACGAATAAAGGGTGAAAGAAGGATATATAGCAGTATATAAGGCCAAAGAATAAAAATACAATCTGAATAAATAAAGAGGGAATAGATATAAAGTAATGACTTACCTACATATATATATATATATATATATATATAAACAAGGTCCACTCGAAGTACAACCTAAATTATTGGACTAGCATTTAAGACCTCATAATTATAAAAGGAACTAGTGCTAATATACTTATGGTTTCTAGTCCCTACATCTAATCATGAGTTAATCATTCCTAATAATGAAATTGTAAGATAGAAAATTAAAATCATACCTTAAATCTCGATTCCAAATCATTGACCAATCTATCATAAACTGGCACTAAAAATGATCATAACAATAATAACAGTAGCAACGACAACGCGAGTATTCGATCAGTCCAAACAAATAATACCTAACCAAGCCTCTTTTGAACCCCCATTACTTGAGGCTCAAAAGGTTCAATAAACATAAAAAACACCACAAGCCATACTCATCACCCATACTATAAGACACCGCAAAATTTTAAGCTTAACTCAGTCTCAAAAATTTTGTAAAGGGTCCCAGACTTAGAAAAATTCTAACTAAGTATTTAGACTTAGAATTATTTTGGCCTTCATAAGTTGGTAACTCTATTTCATGACTTTTATAAACTTAAAATATCAATCCTTAGGTTGATTCATGATCAGGAATGTCAGTAGGTGTTTTTGGACAAGTTTCAAATTTTTTAGACCTCGTTTAGACCATGTTCGAGAAACTAACATAGTGAGTTGAGGAGATATTGATGCGTCACATCATCCATCACATCAGTAGATAATTTTCCCTTTAGCTTAGTGCAAATTCCAGTGAACCAATGTGAACTCGATGTGGCACATTGGCCATAGCATTGATGCCAACAACGTGGCGCGTTGATCTGTGTGTCTATAGTTTAGTTTCCAGTCCTTAAAAATTCGCATTCTTAGGGGTATTTGGGTCTTTTCCCAAGTCATTCAGCCCCCCAAAAGATGAAATTTAACCTTTTTTTTGCAACGTACACTTATTATTTGATAAATTACTCAAGAGCAAAAACCTAGGTGATCGAATTTCAAATTAAAGGCTCAAGGTTCTACCATTAATCTTCAAGAATTTAGCAACCAAGGAACGTGAAGTGTTCGTCAGAGGGTTCCTTACACCCTTGGAGTCCAAGAAACTTATTTAAACCTCAAGTAGTTTGATTTCATGATTTTCATAATTAGAATTTATGTGTATTCATGATTATTATTTGAATTAGGTTCCTATTTCATGATTTGTTACACGTTTTATATAGAATTGATTATTATGTGTGTAGATACGTGTGAATCCATAATTAAACCCTTGAAATTATGAAAGTGGAATTGAATCATGATGCTCACATGTTGTTCAGTATTATGTGCATATACTATGCCCTGCAAGTGTTTGATAAAATTTCTCTATAGATACATTATGAACAAGTGTGCATTTGTATGCTATGCAAGATCATGTGATACTTTACTTTTCATGCTATCGATTCCTGGGGCTCTTTAATACCCGATAATTTAGTTGATTACCTAGATCTATGGTCAGTCTTAGGATAGTATCAGTCATGTGATGATCAGTAGCAATCTCAACCAGTTACAAAACTCAGGAAAATTTAGTAGACTCAATATCATATCCAGTCTAGTTCAGTATTAAGTTTAGACCCCAGTAAACTCAGTCAACTAACAGAATTTAGTAGTATTCTATCAGTCAATGGAACTCAGTAAACTCAGTAACAGTTTAGTCAAGCGTAGTATGAACTAGGAAAATCAATTCAGTATCTATCAAGTTGGGAGCAAAATTCAGCAAAGAGCTAACCCTGGGATGGGAGGCATTCCTACCAGCAAAAGGTTTGACCCCTAGTAGAAATCCTTGTATTATAGAACTATATAGCCAGCATAGGTTGGGATATCTTTTTGCCAGATATTATGAGGGTTGATATATCTCATTTGAGTTTTTCCTGCCAGTGATGGTTGATGAAAGAGCTTTCTATTAGAGAGAGTTAACTCACAGCTTGTTTTTACCTATGGTATGGCATTGACACCTCTATAATTAGGGTTACAGGTTGGACCCCAATCTATTTAGAAAGGGGCATATCGGTTAGATGATTACCTCCTACAGTCTCAGTTTCATCTGCAATCTTAGAATAAAACTCAATTTAGTTCTAAAGATTCAGGACTATTAGATACAGTCACTCAGTTCAGTACGAAACACAATATAGTTCCACAGGATCAAGACTGTTGATACAATCACTTAGTAATCAGTTACATAATATCAGTAAACTGAGATATCAGTAAATCAGTAATTCAGAACTTAGTATCCAATTTTATCATAATCTCAATTACAGTATATATATTAATACATGTACTTCCATTCAGTTATATTCATGTCATTCAATCAGTATTGTTCATGCATATAAACCCATGCATTTCAGCCTACCTCACTTAGCATACCAATACATTCAAAGTACTGACAAATAATTTTGTCTTGCGCTATGATGTTTTAATTTAGCATTTTTGTTTATTTCAGTAGCTGAAGTTAGTTGGGGACTTGTCCCATCAATGCCATATCTCAGACAGTTTAGAGCCTTTTTTGGACTAGAGTATTTTTAGACAGATGTTTCAATTTTAGTATTGTTATACCTTATTTCAGTTTTAATTCAGTATTGAACCTTATGGCAAGTTTACACCTAATTTTAACATATTACAGTATTATTATTCAGTTATTACAGTAGGTACTAGTTATGGGTTAGCTTGTGGTCCTTCGAGATTATGAGCACCGTGTAGCGTCTAAGGTACAGTCTCAGGGAATTAAAAACTTGGTATTGGAGCCTAAGGTTCAACAGAGTCCTGGGAAGTCTAAAATCCACATCTAGTAGAATCTTGTACATGAGTGTGTAGCGCACCAGACTTATGGACAGGAGGCTGCGAGGTATTTTAGAAAAGTTTACCTTTTTCAGTATTCATGTTGTGCGAGTGATCATGATATCCAGTTAAACTCCCTATCTAATCCAAATTTCTCTTTTATTTATAGAATATGCCTCCAAAGTGGACTAAGGGAAGAGGAATGGGAGATCATCCAGAACCCTAGCCCCTCCAGCCAGATCCTCTAGACACGTTTCCCATGCTGAATTCAGAGAAGCTTTTACCACCCTAGAACATTCTGTTGTAGCCCAGAATAAATGTCCAGCTGTTGTTCCGGCCAACCCAGTGGCCAATATACTATTGCCAAGATTTTGGATTTCACTCGAATGAACCCTCCATCTTTTACTAGGTGTAAGTCAGATGAGGACCCTTAGGAATTTCTTGATCAGGTATTGAAAGTTACAGATATTATAAGGGTGATGGCTGTTGAGAGAGCTATATTGGCCATATATCATTTATAGGATATGGAACACTCATAGTTTAAATAGTGGAAAATAGAAAGGGCCATAGGTGTAGGGCCTATAGAATGGGACGAGTTTGCTGTTGCTTTTTTGGATAGGTTCTTCCCGTTAGATTTTTAAAAATCAAAGATTTTAGAGTTTATAAATTTTAAGTAGGGAAACATGACGGTACAAGATTATTCTCTTAATTTTACTCAATTAGCCAGATATGCCCCTCATGTGGTAGTAGATAGCCATTCTAGGATGAGTAAGTTTGTGTGTGGTATTTCTAATAGTATGGTCAAGGAGTGTAGGACTGTAATATTGATTGAGAAGATGGACATATCTAGGCTTATTTTCCATGCTCAATAGATTGAGAAGGCTAAGAATATAAAGAAGGAGAGGGAGAACAAGAAAGTGAGAATAAGTAGTTTCAACTTCACTTAGCCTAAGTCAGAGGGTGGAAATCACTCTCAATTCCACCTGAAATCCTCAGTTCCATATATATCTTTATCCAGTACTCCTATGCCAAAATTCATTAATGATGACAGAGATAGGGCTTCAAGCCCTAACCCCTAGGGTAGTTTTAGCAGTGCTCGAACCAATCCCCTTTATCAGAAGTATGACAGAAACCACCAGGGTATCTATAGAGTTGGCAGTGATGTATGTTTTGGATGTGGAAAACTAGGACACAAGGTCAGATAGTGTCCTCAGGTGGGTTCTTAGGGTCAATATAACCGTCCCTATGCTTAGTCCGATCATCTAAATCAGCAAGGTACCACTTCCAATTACTAGTGGGCAGTGCCCAAATAGACTCTATGCTCTTCAGTCCCGACAGGATCAGGAAAGTTCTCCTGATATGTTCACTGGAACATTACAATTTTTCCATTTACATATTTATGCTTTGCTATATCCATGAGTTTTGTTTTCCTTTCTTACTCCATATATAGTCGTTGGTTTCGAAGTCAGTCCTGAAATTCTAGTAGAGCCTTTCTCACTCTCTACCCTAGTGGGTAAATTTATCAGAGCCCGGTGGATATACAGGAACTGTCCAATTATAATATCTCAAAAAGTCACTTCAGCAAACTTAGTCAAATTAGAGATGACTGATTTTGATGTCATTTTTGCCATGGATTGACTTCATTCCTACTATGCCTTAGTCAACTACAAAAACAAAATTTTCTAGTTTTAGTTTTAGAATAAACCCATCCTTGAGTAAAGGGGTAGTACTTTAGCACTTTGGGGTCAGCTTGTTTCTTACCTTCAAGCAAGAAAATGATATCAAAGGGATGTTTCTAGTATCTAGTTCAAGTCCAGGACTCTAGTTCAGAAACCCTTACTCTTGAATCAGTGTTAGTAACATATGAATTCCCAAATGTGTTTCCCAAAGATCTTCCTTGAGTTCCTCCCAAAAGGGAAATTAATTTTAGAATAGACCTTTTTCTAGATACTCAGCCCATATCTATTACGCCATACAAAATGACTCCAGTAGAACTTAGAGAATTAAAAGAATAGTTAAAAGATCTCCTAGATAAGGGATTTATCAGACCCGGTATGTCCACTTGGGGCACATCAGTTTTATTCATGCTTAATAAAGATGGTTCTTTCAGAATAAGCATCGATTACCATCAGCTAAATAAAGTCACGGTCAAGAACAAGTATCTATTTCCCAGAATTGATGACTTTTTTGACCAACTTCAGGTTGCTAGTTACTTTTCTAAGATAAACCTTAGATCAGGCTATTATCTTCTCAGAGTCAGAGAATATGACATCCCAAAGACAACTTTTAAAACTTGATATGGTCACTTCAAATTCTTAGTCATGTCCTTTTGTCTTACCAATGCCCCAATAACTTTCATGTACTTGATAAACCATGTGTTCAAGCAGTACTTGGACATGTTCTTCATAGTCTTCATAGATGACATTTTTGTGTACTCCTACAGTGAGCATAATCATGTAGACCATCTCAAAATAGTATTGCAGACTCTCAGAAACCATCAGCTACTCGCCAAATTCAGTAAGTGCAAATTTTGCCTAAGGTCAGTAGCCTTTCTTGGCCATATTATTTCCTATGATGGCATTAGAGTTGATCCTCAAAATACCAAAGTAGTGAGAAACTATCCTAAACCCATCTCTCCATCAGATATCAAGAGTTTCTTGGGCTTAGTTTGCTATTACCATGATTTTTTGAGGGATTTTCATCTATTGCACCTACTATGTCCAGATTGACTCAGAAGAAAGTCAAATTCTAGTGGTCAGATTCTTGTGAAAAGAGTTTTTAGGAGTTGAAACTCAACTCACTAGAACTATAGTTTTGACCCTACCAGATAGTTTAGATGGATTTGTGGTTTATTGTGATGCCTCTAGAGTCAGTTTAGGGTGTGTTTTGATATAGATAGGTAAGGTTATAGCCTACGCCTCTCAAAAACTTAAGCCCCACAAAAAATAACTATCCTACTCATGATCTTGAGTTAACAACAATAGTATTTGCCTTAAAGATTTAGAGGAACTATTTGTATAGTGTGCACATTGATGTATTCACAGACCATAAGAGCCTGCAGTATGTGTTCTCACAGAAACACCTAAACCTCTATCATATAAGGTGGTTGGAGTTATTGAAAGATTACGACATCAGCATCCTGTATCATCCGAGTAAAGCCAATGTAGTGGCTGATGCTCTCAGTAGGATATGTCTAGGGAGTGTTGCTCATATGGAGGATGGTAAGAAGCATTTAGCTTAGGAATTTTACCCAACTAGGTATTCTCGTAGTCAATTCATTAGAAGGTAGTGTATAGGTGCAGAGTAGTTCAGAATCATCCCTAGTTTTCTAAGTGAAGGAAAAATAGGATAGGGATCCAAATCTAGTCAAGTTAAAGGAATAAGTTAGAGATTAGAAGATAGAGGTTTTCTCCCAAAGGGGAGATAGTGTGTTGCACTGCCAGGGTAGGCTATGTTTGGAGGTGTAGATGACTTGAGACAGCAAATTCTTGCAGAGGTGCATGGTGTGTGCTACTCTATTCATCTAGGGGCCACTAAGATGTACCATGATTTGTAGGAGATCTATCTGTGGAGTGGGATGAAGAGATATATTGTAGAGTTTGTGGCTAAGTTCTTAACATATCATCAGGTTAAGATTGAGCATCAAAAGGCAAGTGGGTCCATGCAAGATTTTGTATTCCCACTTAGAAATGGGAAGAAGTGAACATGGACTTCGTGATGGGTTTGCCTCGTACTAGTCGTCAGCATGATTCAGTTTGGGTCCTTATAGATAGGATGACCAAATCAGCCTATTTCCTACCAGTACATTACTCTTATTCAGCCAAGGACCATGCCAAACTATATATTAAGGAGTTGGTTAGGTTGCATGGTATTCCATTGTCCATTGTCTCAAGAAGAGGTACCTAGTTCACCTCTCATTTTAGGAAGGCATTACAAAATGGTCTTAGTTCCCGAGTTCACCTCAGTAAGTATTTCATCCTCAGATAGATAGTCAAGCAGAAAGGACCATTCAAACTTTAGAAGATATTCTGCGAGTGTGTACAATAGACTTTAAAGATAGTTAGGATGACCACTTGCCTTTGATTGAATTCACATATAGCAACAACTATCATTCCAGCATTCAGATGGCTCCGTTTGAGGTGCTTTATGGAAGGAGGTGTAGATCTCCCATCGGTTGGTTTGAAGTAGGTGAGGCCACCGTGGTTGGTCCTAACTTAGTGTTTGATACCTTAGAGAAAGTCCAGTTGATCAGGGAAAGGCTTAAGACAGCTCAGAGCCGACCAAAATCATATGTAGATGTGCATAGAAAGGATCTCGAGTTCGAGATTGTGGATTATTTGTATTTGAAAATCTTTTCTATGAAAGGAGTAAAGAGGTTTGGCATGAAGGGGAAACTCAGTCCCTAATATGTCGGTCCTTACCGAATTCTCAGTCATTTTAGAAAGGTAGCTTACGAGCTTGAGTTTTCTTCAGGCTTAGTTTCAGTGCATCCACTGTTCCATGTCTCCTTGCTTAAGAAATGTATAGGTGACCCAGAAGTCGTATTCCCTATAGAGGGCATAGATATTAAGAACAACCTCTCTTATGAATAGATTCTAGTCAAAATCCTTGATTATCAGACTCGTAGACTAAGGAACAAAGAAGTCCTTCTAGTCAAAGTGCTTTGGCGGAATCAATCCGTTGGGGGAGCTACTTGGGAAGTAGAAGCAGACATGCGGACCAAGTATCCTCACATCTTCTCCACAAACTCAGACTCAGCCTAAGGTAATAGTTTTCATATTGAATATAGTTTGTCTCATATTCAGATATAGCTACCAACTCAGTATCAATTAATGTTACATACTCAGTCATGCATTCACGAATCAGTTCAGTCATGTACTCATGCATTAGAAATACATGTTTAGTATATAAACTCAGCTTATTAATAATCCCAATTATGCATTCATGAATCATGTTCAGCTATACACACATGCATCGGATATGCATATTCAGTATGATAGTTCAGTATATCAGTAATTTTAG
Organism: Capsicum annuum; assembly: GCF_002878395.1. NCBI lineage: Eukaryota > Viridiplantae > Streptophyta > Magnoliopsida > Solanales > Solanaceae > Capsicum > Capsicum annuum. Next base: position 117,200,496 of record NC_061116.1, on the reverse strand, counting down.
TCATGAAATCATGCTTTAGTTGTGCATGTCCAGTGTCTAAATCAAGTCTATCAGTATTCTCAGTTTAATCAGTCTCATTCGAGGATGAATATTCCCAAGGGGGAGATATTGTAAGACCCCAAAAAATTCTAAGCTTAACTCAGTCCCTAAAAGCTTGTTAAGGGGTCCCAGACTTACAAAAATTCTAGCTAAGTATTCAAACTTAGAATTATTTTCGCCTTCGTAAGTTGGAAACTCTATTTTATGACTTTTATAACCTTAAAATATCGATCTTTAGGTTGATTAATGATCAGGAATGTCAGTAGGTGTTTTCAGACAAGTTTTGATTTTTTCAGACCTGGTTTAGACCATGTTCGAGTGACTAAAATAGTGAGTTGATGCGATAATGTTGCGTCGCATCATGCATCACGTCTAAAAATAATTTTTCCCTTAGCTCAGTACAAATTCTAGTGCATCGATGCAGACTTGACATAATGCATAGGCCATCATATTGATGCCAACGATGCGGTGCGTTGATCTATGTGTCGACAGTTCAGTTTTCAGTCATTAAAAAAACCACTTTCTTAGGGTTATTTGGGTCTTTTCCTAAGTCCTTTAGTGCCTAAAAACACGAAGTTTAGCCTTCTATTTGTAACATACTCTTATTATTTTACAAATTGCTCAAGAACAAAAACCCTAGGTGATTGAATTTCAAATTCAAGGCTCAATATTCCACCATTAATCTTCAAGAATTTAGCAACCAAGGTATTTGATGGGTTCATCCAAGGGTTCCTTCCACCTTTGGAGTCAAAGAAACTCTTTTAAACCTCAAGTAGTTTGATTTCAAGATTTCCATTAGGTTCGTATTTCATGATTTATTATATGTTTTATATGGAATTGATTATTATGTGTGTAGATTCGTCTGAATCCATGATTAAACCCTTAAAATTATGAAATTGGAATTGAATCATGATGCTCACATACTGTTCAGTATTATGTGCATATACTTTTCCCTACAAGTTTTTAATAAAATGCCTTTATAGATATACTATGAACAAGTGTATATTTTTATGCTACGCAATATCATGTGATGCTTTACTTTTCATGCTATCGAGTCCTGGGGCTATTTAATACCCTAAAATTTAGATGATTACCTATAGCCATGGTCAGTCTTAGAATAGTATCAGCCGTGTCATGATAGTAGTTCTCTCATCCAGTTACAGAACTCAAAAAAATTTAATAGACTCAGTATCATGTCTTGTCTAGTTTAGTATTCAGTTCAGCCCTCACTAAACTCAGTCAACTAACAGAATTTAGTAGTATTATGTTAGTCAATGGAACTCAGTAAACTCATTAACAGTTCAGTCACGCCTAGTATGAACTAGGAAAATCAGTTCAATGTCTATTAAGTTGGGAGTAGGCTTTAGCATCGAGCTACCCTAGGGATGGGGGAATTCCTTCTAGCAGAGGGTTTGACCCTTAGAAGCAATCCCATCATTACAAAACTATATAGCCAGCGTAGGTTGAGATATCTTTCTGCTAGATATTATGAGGGTTGATACATCTCATTCGAGTTTTTCCTGCCAGCGAGGGTTGATGAAAGAGCTTCCTATAAGAGAGAGTTAACCCACAACTTATCTTTACCCATGGTACGGTATTGACATCCTTCCAACTGGGGTTAAAGGTTGGATCCCAATCTATTTAGAAAAGGGCATGTCAGTTGGATGATTACCTCTTTCAGTCTCAGTTTCAGTTCCAATCTCAAAATAGAACTCAATTAAGTTCAACCGATTTAGGACTGTCTGATAAAGTCACTCAGTTCAGTACAAAAATCAGTATAGTTCCATAGGATCAAGACTTTCAGATATAGTCATTTAGTTATCAGTTTCACAGTATCAGTAAACTCAGATATCAGTAAATCAGTAATTTAGAACTTAGTATCTAGTGTTATCACGATCTCAGTTATAGTATATGTATTCATGCATATACTCCATTCAATTATATTCATGTCATTCAGTCAGTATTTTTCATGCATATGAACCCATGCATTTCAGCCTATCTCATTTAGCATACCAGTACATTCAAAGTACTGACGCATACTTTTCTCTAATGCTATGATGTTTTATATCATAGGTTCAGAAACACGGGCTCCCGATTATCCCTAGCAGTTATAGATTTTCAGCAGTCAGAGTAGTGGTGAGTCCTTATAGTTTGAGGACATTGTTATTATTTCAGTATTTTAGCTTATTTCATTAGCCGGAGTTAGTTGGGAACTTGTTCCATCAACTCCATATCTCAGACAGTTTAGAGGCTTTTTCAGACTAGAGTATTTTCAGACAGATGTTTTAGTTTTGGTATTGTTATAAATTATTTTAGTACTGAAACTTATGGCAAGTTTTTGCCTAATTTCTGCATATTACAGTATTATTATTCGGTTATTCGAACAGGTACCAGTCATGGGTTAGCTTGTGGTCTTTTGAGATGATAAGCACCGTGTAGCGTTTGGGGTATAGAATCAGGGTGTTACAAACTAGGTATCAGAGCCTAAGGTCTAAAAGAGTCTTAGGAAGTCTGAAAGCCACATCTAGTAGAATATTGTGCATGGGTGTGTAGCGCGCAACACTTATGGACAAGAGGTTGCGGGGTTTTAGGACAGGTTCCATTCTTTCAGTATTCACGTCGTGCGAGTGAGAATGAGCTGCAGTTAAACTCCCTATCTAATCTAAATTTTCCTTCCATTTATTTAATATGCTTCCAAAGAGGACTAAGGGAAGAGAAATAGGAGACCATCCAGAACCCCAACCCATCCAGCCAGATCCTCTGGACGAACATGTCTCCCATACTGAATTAAGAGCAGCTTTCACCACGCTAGCTCATTCTATGGTAGCCCTGAATGAATGTCCCACTACTATTCCAGCCAAACCAGTGGCCAATATTGCTGCTGCCAAGAATCAAGATTTCACCCAAATAAATTCTCCATCTTTTACTGGATCTAAGTCAGATAAAGACCCTCAGGAATTTCTTGATCAGGTGCAGAAAGTTATAGATATTATGGGGGTGACGACTATTGAGAGTGATGTGTTGGCCATATATCAGTTACAGGATATAGCAAACTCATGGTTTAAATAGTTGAAAGCAGAAAGGGCTACAGGTGCAGGGCTATAGGATGGGAGGAGTTTACTTCTGGATAGGTTCTTCCCACTAGAGTTGAGGGAAGCGAAGGTTTTGGAGTTTTTAAATTTGAGTAGGGCAATATGATGGTATAAGAGTATTCTCTTAAGTTTACTCAACTAGCCAGATATGCCCCTTATGTGGTAGTAGATAACAAATCTAAGATGAGTAAGTTTGTGTTTGGCGTGTGTAATAGTGTGGTCAAGAAGTGTAGGACCACAATGTTGATTAAGGAGATGGATATATCTAGGCTCATGATCTATGCTCAATAGATAAAGAAGGTTAATAATATGGAGAAGAAATGGGAGAACAAGAGAGCGAGAATAGGTAGTTTCAACTTTGCTAGCCTAAGTCAGAGGGTGGAAATTATTCTTAGTTCCGCCTGAAATCCTTAGTTCTGGCTCTGTATCCATCCAGTGCTCCTATAGAAAAATTCATAGACGACGATAATAATTGGGTGTTAGGCCCTAAACCCTAGGGTAGTTTTAGCAGTTCCCGAACCAATCTCCTTTGTCAGAAGTGTGGCAGAAATCACCAGGGTATATACAAACCTGGTAGTGATGTAAGTTTTGGATATGGAAAGCTAGGCCATATAGTCAGACAGTGTCCTCAGGTGGGTTCTCAAGGTCAGTATAACCATCCCCAAGCTCAGTCTGATCACCCAAATTAGCAGGGTGCCGCTTCCAGTACAACTTGTGGGCAGTGCCTAAATAGACTCTATGCTTTTCAGTCCCAACAGGATCAAAAAAGTTCTCCTGATATGGTCACTGGTACGTTACAAGTTTTCCATTTACATGTTTATGCTTACTAGATCCAAGAGCTTTGTTGTCCTTTGTTACTCCATATATAGTCATTGATTTCAGAGTCAATCCCGAAATACTAGTAGAGCCTTTCTCAGTCTCTACCCCACTGGGTAAATCTATCATAGCCCAGCGGATATACAGGAACTGTTCGATTATGATATCTCAAAAAGTCACTTCAGCAAACTTAATAGAATTAGAGATGACTAATTTTGATGCCATTCTCTCCATGGATTGACATCATTCCTGCTATTCCTCAGTCAACTGCAGATACAAAATTATTTAGTTTTAGTTTTTGAATGATCCCATCCTTAAGTGGAGGGGTAGTACTTTAGCACTTTGGGGTCAACTTGTTTCTTACTTTCAAGCGAGAAAAATGATATCTAAGGGATGTTTCTACCATCTTGTTAGAGTTCAGGACTCTAGTTTAGAAACCCCTAATCTTGAATCAGTGTTAGTAGTATGTGAATTCCTAGTGTTTTTCTCGAAGATTTTCCCAGAGTTCCTCGTGAAAGGGAAATTGATTTATGAATAGACCTTCTTCTAGATACTCATCCCATATCTATTCCTCCAAACAGAATGGCTCTATTAAAACTCAGAGAATTAAAAGAACAGTTAAAAGATCCCCTAGATAAGGGATTTATCAGACCCAGTGTGTCCCCGTGGGGTGCACCAGTTTTATCTGTGAGTAAGAAAGATGGTTCTCTCAGAATATGTATTGATTACCGTCAGCTAAATAAAGTCATGGTCAAGAACAAGTATCCACTTCCCAGAATTGATGACTTGTTTGACCAAATTCAGGGTGCCAGTTGCTTTTCTAAGATAAACCTCATATCAGGCTATTATCAGCTCAGAGTTAGAGAAGGTGACATCCCAAAGAAAGCTTTCAGAACTCGGTATGGTCACTTTAAATTCTTTGTCATGTCATTTGCTCAATGCCCTAACAAATTTCATGGACTTGATGAACCGTGTGCTCAAGCAGTACTTGGACATATTCATCATAGTCTTTATAGATGATATTCTTGTCTACTCCCACAGTGAGCATAATCATATAGACCATCTAATAATAGTATTGCAAACTCTCAAAAACCATCAGCTACTCGCCAAATTCAGTACATGTAAATTTTGGCTAAGGTTAGTAGCCTTCCTTGGATATAATATCTCCCGTGATGGCATTAGAGTAGATCCTCAAAAGACTAAAGCAGTGAGAAACTGGCCTAGAACCATCTCTCCATCAGATATCAGGAGTTTCTTAGGCTTGGATGGATATTATAGATGATTTGTTGAGGGATTTGTGTCTGTTGCATCCCCTATGTCTAGATTGACTCAGAAGAAAGTCAAATTCCAGTGGTCAGATTCTTGGGAAAACAGTTTTCAGGAGTTGAAGACTCGACTCACTACAACTTTAGTTTTGACCCTACCAGATGGTTCAGATAGGTTTGTGGTTTATTATGAAGCCTTTAGAGTCAATTTAAAGTGTGTTTTGATGCAGAGAGGTAAGGTTAAAGCCTACGCCTCTAGACAACTTAAGTCCCATGAAAAGAACTATCCTACTCATGATCTTAAGTTAACAATAGTAGTATCTGCCTTAAAGATATGGAGGCACTATTTGTATGGTGTGCACGTTGATATGTTCACAGACCATAAGTGCCTGCAGTATGTGTTCTCTTAGAAAGACCTAAACCTCCATCAGAGAAGGTGGTTAGAGATATTGAAGGATTATGACATCAACATCCTGTATCATTCAGGTAAAGCCAATATAGTAGCTAATGGTCTCAGTAGGATCTCTATGGGCAGTATTGCTCACGTGGAGGATAGTAAGAAGAATTTAGCTCAGGAAGTTCACCCAACTAGGTATTAACCTAGTCGATTCATTAGAAGGTAGTGTATGGGTCCAGAGTAGTTCAAAATCATCCATAGTTTCTGAGGTAATGGAAAAGCAGGATAGGGATCCCAATCTAGTCAAGTTAAAGAAATCAGTCAGAGATTTAAAGATAGAGGTTTTCTACCAAGGAGGAGATTGTGTGTAGTGCTGCCAGGGTTGGCTATGTGTGCTAGGTGTAAATGACTTAAGGCAGTGAATTCTTGCATGGCATATGGTGGACGCTACACTATTTATCCAGGGGCCACTACGATATATCGTAGTTTGAGAGAGATCTATTTGTGGAATGGGATAAAGAGAGATATTGCAGAGTTTATGGCTAAGTGCTCAACATGTTAGCAGGTTAAGATCGAGCATCAGAAGCCAAGTGGGTCCATACAGGAGTTCAGTATTCCCATCTGGAAATGGGAAAAAGGGAACATGGACTTTATGATGGGTTTGGCTCGTACTCGTTGTCAGCATGATTCAATCTGGGTCATTGTAGGCAGGATGACCAAATCAGCTCATTTTCTACCAGTAGCAACCTCTTATTTAGCTGAGGACTATGCCAAACTCTATATCAGGGACTTGGTCAGGTTGCATGGTTTTTCATTATCTATTATCTCAGATAGAAGGCATTCTAAAAGGGTCTCAGTACCTGAGTTCACCTCAGTACAACCTTTCATCGTCAGATAGATGGTCAATCTGAAAGGACCATTCAAATCTTAGAAGATATGCTGTGAACATGTGAGATAGACTTTAAAGGTAGTTGGGATGACCATTTACCTTTGATTGAATTTGCATATAACAACTATCATTCCAGTATTCAAATAGCTCCGTTTGAGGTACTTTATGGGAGGAGGTGTAGATCTCCCATCGGTTGGTTTAAAGTAGGTGAGGCCACCGTGGTAGGTCCTGACTTGGTGTTTGATACCTTAGAGAAAGTCCAGTTGATCAGGGAAAGGCTTAAGATAGCTCAGAGCCAACCAAAATCATACGCAGATGTGCACAGAAAGGATCTCGAGTTCGAGATTGTGGATTATTTGAATTTGAAAATATTTTCTATGAAAGGACTAAAGAGGTTTGGCATGAAGGGGAAACTCAGTCCCCGATATGTCAGTCCTTACCAAATTCTCAATCATTTTAGAAAGGTAGCTTACAAGCTTGAGTTTCCTTCAGACTTAGCTTCAGTGCATCCACTGTTCCTTGTCTCCTTGCTTAAGAAATGCATAGGTGACCCAGAAGTCGTATTCCCTATAGAGGGCATAGATATTAAGAACAACCTCTCTTATGAAGAGATTCTAGTCAAAATCCTTGACTATCAGGCTCGTAGACTGAGGAACAAAGAAGTCCCTCTAGTCAAAGTGCTTTGGCGAAATTAGTCCGTTGGGGGAGCTACTTGGGAAGTAGAAGAAGACATACGGACCATGTATCCTCACATCTTCTCTGTAAACTCAGAATCAGCCTAAGGTAATAGTTTTCCTATTAAATATACTTAGTCTTATGTTTAGATATAGCTACCAACTCGGTATCAATTAACGTTGCATACTAAGTCATGCATTCACGAATCAGTTCAGTCAGGTACTCATGTATCAGACATGCATATTCAGTATATAAACTCAGCTTATTAGTAATTGCAATCATGCATTCATGAATCATGTTCAGCTATACACTCATGCATCAGATATGCATATTCAGTATATTAGTAATTTTAGTCATGAAATCATGCTTCAGTTGTGCATATCCAGTATCTAAATCTAGTCTACCAATTTTCTCAGTTTAATTAGTCTCCTTCGAGGATGAATGTTCCTAAGGGGGAGATATTGTAAGACCCTACAAAATCCTAAGCTTAACTCAGTCCCAAAAAGATATTATTATTTGAATTAGGTTTCTATTTCTTGATATATTACACGTTTTATGTGGTATTAATTATTATGTGTGTAGATTCGTGTGAATCCATGATTAAACCCTTGAAATTGTGAAATTAGAATTGAATCATGATGCTCACATATTTTTCAGTATTATGTGTATATACTATGCCCTGCAAGTATTTGGTAAAATGCCTCTATAGATACATTATAAACAAGTGTTCATTTTTATGTTATTCAAGATCATGTGATGCTTTACTTTTCATTCTATCGAGTCCTGGGGGTATTTAATACCCAACAATTTAGCTGATTACCTTGAACCATGGTCAGTCTAAGGATAGTATCAGTCATGTCACGATCAGTATCATTCTCAGTCGGTTACAAAACTTAGGAAAATTCAGTAGACTCAGTATTACGTCCAGTCTAGTTCAGTATTCAATTCAGACCTCAGTAAACTCAGTCAGCTAACAAAATTTAGTAGTATTTTATCTGTCAATGGAACTTAATAAACTCAGTAATAGTTCAGTCAAGCCTAGTATGAACTAGGAAAATTAGTTCAGTGTCTATTCAGTTGGGAGTAGGATTCAGCACAGAGCCAGCCTAGGGAGGTGGACATTCTTGCCAGCACAGGGTTTGACCCTTAGTAGCAATCCCTGCATTGCAGAACTACGTAGCGAGCATAGGTTGAGATATCTTCCTTCCAGATATTATGAGGATTGATACATCTTATTCTTGTTTTTCTTGCCAGCGAGGGTTGACGAAAGAGTTTTCTGTCAGAGAGGGTTAACTCATAGCTTGTCTTTACCCGTGGTACACAATATCAGTAGACTTAGATATTAGTACATTAGTAATTTAGAACTCAGTATCCAGTGTTATCACGATCTCATTTACAATATACGTATTCATATATGTACTTCTATTCAGTTATATTCATGTCATTCAGTCAGTATTGTTCATGCATATGAACCCATGCATTTCAGGCTACCTCACTTAGCATACCAATACATTCAAAGTACTGAAGCATACTTTTCTCTTACACTATGATTTTTTATATCATAGGTTCAGATGCACGGGCTCCCGATCATCCCCAGCAGTTATAAATTTTCAACAGTTAGAGTTAGTGGTGAGTCCTCATAGTTCTAGGACATGGTTATTATTTTAGAATTTTAGTTTATTTCATTAGACGAAGTTAGTTGGGGACTTATCCCATCAACTTCATAACTCAGACAGTTTGGAGGCTTTTTCAAACTAGAGAATTTTCAGACAGATGTTTCAGTTTTGGTATTGTTATACCTTATTTCAGTTTTAATTAAGTATTGAACCTTATGGCAAGTTTTTATCTAATTTTCACATATTACAGTATTATTATTCAGTTATTTCAGTAAGTACCAGTATGGGTTAGCTTGTGGTCCTTCGAGATTATGAGCACCGTGTAGCATCTGGGGTACAGACTCTGGACATTACAAACTTGGTATCAGAGCCTAAGGTTCAACAGAGTCCTAGAAAGTCTGAAAGCCATATCTAGTAGAATCTTGTGAATGGGTGTGTAGTGCGCCACACTTATGGACAGGAGGCTGCATGGTGTTTTAGGAAAGTATCCCTTCTTTCAGTATTCATGTTGTGCGAGTGAGCATGAGGTACAATTAAACTCCCTAAATACTCCAAATTTCTTTTCTGTTTATAGAATATGCCTCTAAAGAGGACTAAGGGAAGAGGAATGAGAGACCAGCCAGAACCCCCCCGTCCAGTCAGATCCTTTGGATGAATACATCTCCCCCGCTGAATTCAGAGCAGCTTTCACCACCCTAGCTCATTCCATGGTAGCCCAGAATGAACGCCCAACTACTATTTTGGTCAACCTAGTGGCCAATACTGTTGCTATCAGGATTTAGGGTTTCACCCAAATAAACCCTCCATCTTTTACTGGGTCTAAGTCAGATGAGGATCCTCAGAAATTTCTTGATCAGGTGAAGAAAGGTACAGATATTATGGGGGTGACGGTTGTTGAGAGTGCTAATTTGGCCGTATATCATGGAGCGAGATCTACCTCAATCTAATCTTTAAAATTTTATTTTCAAGCCCGTTACACATATGTTATTCATTAGGAAAAGCAATTATTGCTATGAAGAAATCTATTTTTAAGGTGAAAAGTGGGCTATAACCTCTATTTTGAAAAAATAGTAATAAAATCATATTTTTGTTGGAATTGTGTTATTTATTGATTTAATAATCATGAATGTACCGAATCTATACATGCCATCACCAGTATTCAAAAAATGGAACCATGAGATTAATATATCTATAAACTATAACCACATCCTTTATAAGGAAAAACACTTCCCGGAGGTCCAACCTATATCATAATACTGCCTAGGGCCCGATAATGTGTCAGGAATAATTACAACATCATAATCACGACCTTAGGCCCACATATATATCCGAAACCCATATCAATAATCATATTCATAAGCCATCTCACATTTATAAGCCATATCGTATCCGTAAGGCATATCATATCTATAGGCTTTTAATCATATCTATGAGGAATATATTACCTATAATCCATCTTATATCTATAGGCCATATATAATAACTATGTCTATGCATGTAATATTAAGTATATCGATGGACCATATCATAAATCAAGTCTGAAAGCCACAACATAGATATAAGCCACTATTCATAATCCAAGAAAACCATCATCATTCACCAAGTTATGAAGTAACCTTATACTAAAGGCTCAATAGTCTCAATTATATCTAACATACGTAAGTAAGTCCATAAGGGCTTACACAAGTCATGGCCTACGGTGAGCTGAAGGAATCCACTTCTAATCCTCGAAATTCATATTTTGGCAATTGCTACCCTAGACTAGGCTAAGGTATCTAAATTTACTTCTATAGGGTACATAGGCCATAATTAGCCCTAAGATAGGAATTCCACATAGAACATGAGCAATTAAGTCAACTCTACCTAAATATGGTGTCAAGGTCGCTAAATAGACCTCATACGAATATTCATACTAATCACGCTCCCAACACTTAAAATATATCCCAAATATAGCACAACCATACTTTGAATTAGCTCAATCTATGAAGAAAGAATTAGGATCCTAATATGTAATAAGCATTTTACCTTATTGATCAAATTGCTCATCTAATCCCCAAACCTCAATAATCAAGACTAAGTCACGGTGTTCTACCCATAATTAATCTTAACATTCACATTCATATGGAACATATAAAACACATCATCTTATGAAGGAGAGTAGATAGAAGCCTACCTCGAAGCCAAATTGAAAATTCTTAAATTGTCCACCAAACATCCATCTTCACTCCACGATCTCAAAATGCTGCTACACTATTAAAATCATAACTTATGCATCATTAAGAGTCAAATGAGACCCATAGTTCTATATAATGGGTTAGGTCAATTTTTTGATCAAGAAAGGGGCCCATAGGGCCCGTTAATGGAATTCAAAATTTAACCTGTCATGAGGTACCTCAAAGGATAAAGATATTATGCTAAAGATTTGAGAACAAACAGAACACAAATTGGGTCTCAAATCACCCCTTCATGTTAAGGAATTCAAAGCTACAATTTCAAAAAAATTATCAAGAAATCAAAGGATTCTTTCCATGAATTCAAAGGAAAATCATGGAATAATCATTAACCAAGTTCCCCAAATTCTCTACAAACTTCAATCCAACTTTATATTGTATCTAGGGTTTTTAGCTCTCAAGAAATGGGTGAGAAATAAGCAAAATCACAACATAAGAGTCTATTTATACCCATACCAGGTCCTCGGGTTCAACTATCTTAGACGGGGACCTACGATCGCAGCATAATGAAACTAAAGGCATAAGTTTCAATCACATAGATTCACTGCGATCTCACTAATTTACCTTCATTCACACAAGTCACGATCGCGATGTCCTCGCGGTCCTTGGCTTACGATAGCTGTGGAACTAGATGACAATTAAAACTTTGAAAATCTTCCAAGTTTCCACCAAGCACTTGGGATTCATTCAAAATCCCAAATACGCAAACTAATAATGTAACCATACCAAATTTGACATTCTAGACTCAATGGTACAGTCAAAATTTTCATCTGAGGTTGTTTTGATAAAATGACATGGAGGGTGATTACATATACTCCTTATGGTCATATTCATTTTATCTCTCGTTAGTCAAAAGAATTAAAATGCTTTAGATAAATTTTTAATTTAATGGAGAATCAATTTAATCTATGAGTAAAGCTTTAAGAATAGAATGCGGTTATGAGAGTCTACCAGATTAATTTAAGGATTTATGTGATGAAAGAAAGTGTAAGACATTTAACAATTTCATACACTTCTCAATAAAATAGAGTAGTTGAGTAAGAAAATCAAACTTTTTTGGTGAAATGGTTAGGCCTATAATGGTGTAGGCTAACTTGCCAATTTTATTTTTGATGCAATGAAATCTGCAACTTTTGTACTTAATTGTGTTTCCTCTAAGCGGGTTTCTTCCGCACTCTATGAATTATGTACGTGCAGTAAACTTAACTTAAATATATTGCAACCTTGGGGGTCTCCAACATTCATGCATGATTCTTTTCACAAATATCAGAAGTTAGGCCCTAGGGATAATGCCACAATCTAAAATTCAGTCGTGATGTCACCTATATATACACCACCAGCATAGGTAAGCAAAATATCATACTTATTTAAAAGATGAAAAGATAATAAGTGAAAAAAATAAAATAATACTCATAACAATCCCACAACAAAATCCCAAAATAGTATCATAAAATAGCAGATAAAAGAGAATACAACATTTAACAACAATCCAAGGTATGGTAGTCATAAGTTAAAGCCTCTAAGAGTAAAGAAATATTATAAATGGTACAAAAGTGTCTAAAATGTGAAAGGCAGCATAAGACTTAGATAGAGGAGAATCTTTTCATAACTATGATTAATATCTGTACCACCAAAATCTCATAAAGTGAATCTTCAAATCAAACATAGAATCAATATCTAGGGTCCACAAATGATCAGTACCTGTACATAGGTATAGAACAAGTGTCGGTACTTAATCACATTTCCTCAACAACATTTTTAATCAACCTTAATTCTACGTGATGGTAAGAACCATCTAAATCAATAATATTTGACATAATAAAAAATTCTACACTTAGGAAAGCCACGCCTAATCTAATAGATAATATCAATAAGACATCCATTAAATACCAAATAGACTATCCAAGTAAACGTATTTAGATTGAGAAGTGCACAAACTTATTTCATGGACAGAATGCCCTTATCATAATCAAATACTTACCCATCACACTAAATTTACAACCAAATAAATATGAGTGGTATGATGCATGCCATGCAATCGAATGAGAAAAATAATGATGATGTATATAATGCATGTCTATTATATGTTCATACACCCGCTTCTCTATCAAGATAACTGGGACCCATGAAAAATAATGCGACGTCTATATAAATATTCACCTTTTCTCCTTGGTCCTCTAACAATAATAATCACAATAGAAATAAATACTATATCTGGATCCACACCTAGGGCCTTCAGAGAGTGACTCAAATCTTTATGCCTTAAATGAATGAAATATCCAGATCCTACCCCTAATCTCTCTGAGAAAAACTAGTAATACCATTGAAATATGTGTGTGAGGAGGAAAATCTCAATAGAAAAATAAAAATATCAGACCAATACCAAAATTATCTGTTAAAGACTATTTATCTTTCAAAATTTCCTATAGTAAAAGTGTCTAATCAATCTCTATACCCCCTGCATTATAATAAATGAGTCAAGGCACGATAAAATAGAGTACTAACCAAGGGTGTCACATATGTTAAGGTTTTACAAAAATTAATCCAAACAGTCACTTAGTTTCTTTTAACCCATTCATAATACATCAGTACCCGCATAGATGCTCATTAATCCAACTATATGGGACCTCCATATCTTCATTACACACTATATATATAACTAGCACATAAGTACTTTAAAAAATGTCATATAAAGTCTCAACTTACATTAGAAGAAAAACAACAAAGTCAAACTGAAGCCTTCCCTTTATGAGTAACCTTTGAACGAGTCTAATTTGATTAAATATAGATTCTACATAAGAATATGAAATGATAGATATACATATTGCTATACCACTTATTGGGGTCTAAAAATTCAATTGAAAAGTTAACCCCAATTCCACAAGGAAAAACTAGAATTTTTTGAATAAATTAATTTTTCATTGTTTAAGGAGTTTAAATAAAAAATTTCATCAAAAAATAGAGTTGACATCAACCTTAAAATCGCCATATTATCCATTTTAAATTTTATAAAAAAAGTCCTCAATTTTCATGTTAAAAAAATACAAATTAAAGATTATCCAGGAAATGATCAATAGGAAATGACAAAATATCAGTTTAGAAACTAACAAAGTGATGAAATATTTAAAACCCCTAAAGAATCTATCAAAATTGATTTTTAAAGCTTCAAATACAGTTATGGGATCTTTTTTTTTTTTGAAAAATCTACATAGGTCCAATGCTTTTCGCAAATATGAGGCCTCACTTATGATCACGACTGACCTAGCCCAAGTGCATTGAATGTGTTGCCCTACTCATAATTGCAAAGGCCTTCTCCTTCGACCTAGGCCCAATTGTGTTATTACAAACATGACACCCATTTTGGAAATATGATGGATGAACAAACCTACCCATTGTGAACACAACCAAGGCATCGGGAATGAGAAGGGCATTTGAGCGCTATATGGGGAATGACTGACAAGAGACAAGGAATGAAAACCAATTTTCTAAGAAAACCTTTGAAACTCATTTAAAACTCTATTGGATAGAATCTAACTATGCTACTAGGCTACAATCGACATTCTAGATTCAATGAAATTTTCAAATTCATGAATAACGATGTCATTAATGGATGCGGACCAAAGTTAATTTAAGGCTAAAACCTCCAACTTTCCAACCAATTATTCAAAATCTATATGAAAACCTCAGGATCCAAATAAACATCACTACTAATCCAAATATAACTAATGGGAAATCACAAAACAAAGAGAATTTCCATACGACGTCTAAATTTTCAACTGTTAACCAAATAAAATCATACAAACTTAAAAATCTAAGAACAAAAAACTTGTACAAAATACAATATCCACCATAATAACCATACCATCAACTTTCACAGACCATAAATATCAAAATATAACTATGAAAAGCGGTAAAATAGTCGAAACACATAAGAATAAAAAGTTTAATATATGGGTTGTGACATTATTTACCATTGAAATATGTGCTCATCATTGAACATCATAGTACAAAAGTTACCTAAATAATTGAAAAGCTTAGGATATCTATCCCACATGCCTGACTCTATATGTAATGACCCTCTAGGTTATTTCCTCAATTTGTATGCATTTTTGATATTTCAAGCCTTCCCATAGTAGGTACAAGCCATTTATTACTTATCAAAACTGTCAGTTTGGTTATCAAGTAGTTTATTTGGATTTTTGGCTCATTTCATTATTTTTGAGCTTTTGTTGTTTAAGATTTAGTCTCAAACCAAAACTCCTAGTATATGACTTCAGATGTGGTTTTCGATAAGATAATCAGCTCTAGAATATTGATTTTAGGCTAGGGGAACCCTTGCTTTAGGTTCAAAGGCTTCTGGACTCATTTTGGGCTATTAGGCAGATTATATAAATAATAGAACTATAGGTGTGGGCCCCATATTTGTCAAAACAATCTCAGATATAAGTTTTGATGGTTCTGTTGAGTTCTAAACATTGAATTTTTTATGGTATCATAGTTTGTTTTTGCATATAGGGTTACAGATGAATTTTAAGCACCCAATTAAAGTCCGTTTTGGACTTGGTCAAAAGCTAGTGCATGGCACCTGATATAAATTCTTTCGCGACTATTGGGCTGCTTTAGTGCTCAGTGCTTTGGTGTCTATGGGTCACTTTAGTGGCCCTGTCCCACTATTTGGGGTCCAATTAAGTGATCAATGGTCACTAAAATGGTTCTCACTTTAGCGCTACTAAGAGGCACCTATTGCTGTTGCCAGACCGCTTAAGCAATCGTGTTTTCTCTTTAGAGCTGGGTGCATTATCACCTAGGTGTAATACCCGGTACTTCTAAATAGCTTAAATTCTTTCTAAAAATATTAAAGACTTATTTCAAAGATGAATCCACTTTAATACATATGGTATTTTCAAGATTTTCACTTTTTGTTATGTGGTAAATTTAATAAGCATTCCATCGATACCAAATTCACCCAAATCAGACACCCGAGCGAAGATTTAGAACCTTTTTCGTGAGACAGTGTATCACCTGAGCCATCAACACATCACGGAGCTGGTCAAAATAGTAATCGTCAAAATCCAGTGAGCCTCCATGATTATGGCGCTTCGTACCAGGGATCAAATTCAGAATCGTCTTTTTTCTAGCGTCTCAGTGCGATACCACCGCATTGCAGTGAACTTCCAGGTCCCATCCAGTATTGCAACGCAATTTCACCTCATCACTCTGTTAGCCCAGTTCCTAGTTGGAAATTTCCAGTGATATGACATGATAGCAACGCGTCTCACTAGCCTGCCAAATTGGGAATTTTTTTCAGAAATAAGATACGCATCTAAGGGTTAAAAGGGTCAATTTCCCAATCCTATATAAACCTAATAACACGTGATTTAGCCATTCTTCACCCAAAATATACTAGTTTCTATCAAGTTTCTCTCAAGAACAAGCTAGAGTTTCTATTGAGGTTTTAAATTAAACAAGGTTACACCTTCAATCTTCATGAAATGACAAACTATGGTATGCGTAGTGTTCATCCATGGATCTCTTTCATCTATGGAGCTCAAGAATCAAGTTCTAAATAATAAATTGTGATTATCTTGTTGAGGTATGACTACGTTCATGTTGATGGTTGTTATTTGGGTTTCAAGGTAGTTTCTTAATGTATTTTCATGAAGTATGTGAGCATGTTAGTTGAAATCCATGAGTTTGGGTGACTTGATATTGTTAAATTGATAAATATACCTATGCCCAAAGTTGTGCATGTAAGGTGTTTGCTAAAATTTCTAGAATGATAAAAACCCTATTTTCATGACTCAATAGTGCTTAAATGACAAGTCCATGCTCTATCCCTTATGATTTAACATGAAGTCCATGCCATTATTGTGTATTGATTGTTGTGATGTGGAATGTCCATGACATTAAGGTTATGCAAGTATTTACATGTTATTCGCATTCCCTTCCATGTATAAGATGTTGAGAACTATGAGTAGTATGAATCCCCTACTTATGGTATTATGAATTCTGAACTTTATTCCTATGATCAAGAAGTGTCATGTTGTGTCAGTTTCCTTCTTTCGAGTCCTAGGGGTACTTGTACCCAAAAAATATAGTTGTGTGCCTAGTGCCAGTGTCATGTCTTCACGATATCCTTAGTCAATCCATGCGCCATAGAATTCAGTCAGTCATGTGACTTAGGAAAGTTCAGTAACCCAGTAACCTCAAAAAATCTCAGTTGTTCAGTAATCTTAATGATTTCAGTACTCAGGGATCTTAGGAACTTCAGTAATCCTAGTACTATTAGTAACTTCAGTACTCTTAGTCAGTCCTCAGATCTCATTAGTAGTCTGTCAGTCCATGAAACTCAGTAAACTCAACTCATCTCAGCTAAGTAATACCATCAGTTTTAGTTCAATTCAGTTAATCATGATCTGTCTATTCAGATGGGAGTAGGAGTTAGCACCGAGTGAGCCCAAGAATAGGAACTCACCTGTTATTTTGAGGGTGTGATTCTTAGAATTCATCCTTTCTTTCTAGAACTATATAACCAGCATAGGTTGAGACATCATAGCCTGTTATATGAGGGTTGATGAGGTGGCCTAACCTTCTATATGAGGGTTCCCTCTGTTCTCATTAGAGTAACCTGTTATATGAGGGTCACTCACAGTTGTCTTTACACGTAGCATAGTATTGACACCCCTCCAGTCAGGGCAGAGATTAGTCCCAGCTTAGCTATAATGGAGTATATAGGGCATGTCACTTATATGACTACTTCCCACAGTTATAATTTCAATCTTAGTCTCAGCCTTAGTTAAAGAACTCAAATAGTTCTTCAGATTTTAGGACTATCAGATATAGTCAATTCTGATACAAAATAGAACTCAGATAGCTCTATCAGATACAGGACTATTAGATGCAGTCATTCATGTTATCAGTTATATCAATTATCAAAACTCAAGTGATCAATATTTATCTTTAGGACTGTCAGATACAGTCAACCAGTCTAGTTTTTCATAATCAGAACAGTCAAAATAGTTATTTCATGTATTATTAACATAATATCAGTCCCTTAGATATCAGTAATTCCATGTTATTAGTAAAACTCAATAGTCAGAACTCAGTATTCAGTCTTGGAATGATCTCAATTATAGTTACGTATGCATGCATGTATTCTCATATTCATCTTAGTCAATCAGTTAGTATTGTTCATGCATATGAGCCTATTGTATTGAGCCTACCTCACTTGTATACCAATATATTCAAAGTACTGACGCATTTACGCTATGGTATCTTATACCATAGGTTTAGAAGCACGATCTCCATAGAACCAGTAGCATCCCAGTTCAGTGATCTGAGTTAGCAGTGAGTCCTTATCCTTTGAGGATATGATGATCACATTACTATTTCAGTTTTCAATTTATTTTAGTAGTTGGAGTTAGTTGGGGAAATGTCCTATCAACTTTTTATTCAGATAGTTTAGAGGCTTTCAAACTACAATATGCTCAGACAATTATCTCAGTTGTTTTGGTATTGTTATACCATATTTTTTAGTTATGTACTAGTACTAAACCTTATGGACTTTCAGTTCATGTTTCCACATTTACGATATTATTACTATTATTCAGTGCTTAGTTTATAGATATCAGTCGTGGGTTAGGTTGTGGTCCTTTAGGGTTATGGGCACCGTGTAGCATTTCGGGTACCTGATTTAGGGCATTACAAACTTTGTTTTAGAGCCAAGGGTTCAACAGTGTCCTAGGAAGTCTAAAAGTCGTATCTAGTAGAGTCTTGTACATGGGTGTGTTGTGCACCATGCTTATGTACAGGAGGCTATGAGATGTTTGAGGAATAGTTTCCTTTCTTTCATATCTCAGGTCATGCTATAGAAATGTTCTTTAAGAAACTCATGTAGATTCTCCTCATGCTTCACTTATGTCAACTTCACCTTACTTTTAAGGTAAAAAAATGGTAAAGATCAAAGTCCTAGAGATAGGGTTTTCTCAGACAGTCCCTATAGACAGTTAGTATGGGATTGCAACAAGCTCAAAAGTATCCCATCAGTTCAGTTATTCTCAAAAGTTGTAAAGCTTTTATTCATGATCATAAGAACTCATATGTCATCAGATCCCTTATTAGAATCCTATGATAGAATATGACCTAGAGTTAGAAGCATGAACTCATGACTTTAGCAGTAGTAGAGTTGGGATAACATTATCCAGGTTGAATAGATTATGTATTCATGGGGATAGATATACCAGAGTAAATTATTTAGCTTGAACAGTGCAAGCTAGAACTTAAGTTATTAATTTGATAGTAAGTATGAAGGTATGGATATGATTTAGGGGATATAGTTTTACTATTCTATGAAGAAATAGAAGTAGATAATGTGTTTAGTAAGGTAAGCATTTGTTGAACAGAGTATTAGTAGGTGATAATAATTGCAATTTAGTTCAGAGTTTAGTAAAGTACTCACAGATGTATGATGATGGCTTAAAGCTAAGGTGGAGATGATAGATCAAGTGACTGAGTAGGTTCTCAGATCCTAGTAGTAATGCCAGTACATATAGAAAAGCAGTAAGGGAGGATGATTCCCGACCCATCCATTTCTCAATGTAAAGTTTGGTACTTCAGTCAGCACGATGCCTACGTATGCTTCATATCTCAGTTCCATAAACACAACTTATATTTATACGCTTCCTAAAGAATCATGTACAATTCTAGTTCCCAGCATAAGGCATTCAAATCTATTCCCTTCAGTAATACAAATCATGTCCCATGAATGCAGAAAACTCGAAACTCAGGTCATACAACTCATGACTCATGTACACATATCATGTTTTACAATATACTCAGCTTACATGGCTCATTATATGCCTCTACTGATTATTTAAATTCAAACTATATTACGCATATCCTCAGTTTAGACCTTCTGGTGAATCCATGATATTTATACTCTATTCCTCAGGCTTCAGTCAAGTGTCAGGTTCAGTTAGTGTCCATTCATGCTTCATTTCCTCCTGATTTAACCCTCCAGTGAGCTCTCATTATGAAAATAATGTAGTGGAGAGCAGTTTCTTAGAAGGGAGAGAGTGGATATTTCATATTAAGATAAGATTGTCGCATGCTTATTTTACATGAGGGTGTAGTGGTGAAGATAGGCTTGAATGTAATTTTAGTGTACAAGTAAATGGCTAGCAAGAGGTTGTATTAGAAGTTGGGAACGTACAGAGTTTGACTGTGCATTTAGATCCCTGACTTATGTTATCCCCCGTCGTGTAACTATCAAAATTCAGTTGCTATCTCAGTTATAGTTTTAGTGTTCAGTACTCAGTAATCAGTGTTCAGTCTTAGAATTAAGCACTTTAGTATTAGTATAAACCTTAGTTATAGAAACTAGTATTCAGTCATAGTTACAATCTTAGTTATGGCTACAGTCTCAATTATCGTCTTATCTATAATCTCAGTCCTAGTCCTAGTTCAGTAATCAGGTTGGTAACTCAATTTAGTTTCGAGTTTACTCGACCATTGCGTATAGTTATCAGCTACTCCGTTGTCAGCCTTCCAGTACCTCAGTTTATAAGACTGTTCTGGAAACATGTTTTACTCTTGGTGTTGCATTCTCAAATAATAGAATTACCCTCAGTTTATGCTCAGTATCTCATGTCAGCCAGTCAGTCTTTATCTCCTATGCATGATGCTCTGCAATTGTAGTCCAATTATTCAAGACTAAGTACAGTTCAGTCTTACATTCCCAGTATTCAACTATCAACTATCCAGTTAATTAGATAAGTTAGTGTATTTATGCACTCGTGTTCAGCACTCATGTGAATCTTTTTAGTAGCCTCAGTTACAGTGCAAGAGACTTAGTCATTTCATCTTAAATAGTATTCATAGGCCCAAACTTATCTTTCCAAACTTTAGCGATGTGATGATTTTTTTATTCAACTATCTTGCTTAGACAAGGCCAAGATTTCCTTATGCTCTATAGTCATTAGAACTCTAGAGAAAGAGTTTTATAGAAATTCTCCAATTAAGCATAAGTTTTCAGCATGAGTTAGTTCGTAAAACCAAAAAGTCTATCAGTCAGTCGAACAAGTTATGCTTTGGGTTCTATCCCTTCTGTCTAGATGTACTATCTTAAGCCTCATGAATGTAACCATTCTAAGATGAACTGACTAGATAGATGCAAGCTCAACGCAGTTCATGTATTATGCTTTAGTTTCAGATCCCAAATATTCAGTTAAGACTTATCTTGTAGATGCCATGTGCATCGCTTTAGTTTCTTGAGCGACTCAGCCAAGTCAGTATTCTTCGAGGGGAATAGCGTCCCAAGAGGGAGATACACTATAAATCCCCAAGCTTTTATAAGATAAGAATTCCAATCTCTTTTCACGTAATGAATCCAATTTGGAGTAAGGGGTACTCATAAGTTGACGCTCAATCTCCAACTTTAGTGGTACTCCATGTATTCAAGACTCAGTTCCATTCACAAAAATTCTATTCATTCTCAGTTATGTCCTCATGCATACTCCTAGCATATTCATGGGTTCACCGTATTTATGTCTTAAGTAATGGGTTTTTATTGCACTTACTCAGTTCCATGTTCAAATTACCATTACAAACTTGGTATTCAGTTCATTCTCAGATTTCCATTATAAACTTTGTACCTTTACCCTTACATGTTCAGTCGCATGCTCATGAGTTGGTTTAGTTATGTATTCATTCATCAGATATGTGTGAGTAGCTTATCAGTACTCTCAGTCATGCATTTATGTATTAGCTCAGTCATAAAATCATGCATCAAATATGCATGCTCAGTATGAATCTCAGTAATATGAGCCAAGTATTCATGTTTCCGTTGTTAATGTTTAGTATGAACTTCAGCTTATCATTTTTCCCATTTCAATTAGTTTTATTCGAGGAAGAATATTCCTAAGGGGGAGATATTGTAATACCCCATTCTTCTACCTAGATTAAATTCATCCTAGAAATGTTAAAGACTTTTTCCAAAAATCAATCCACTCTTATACATGTGGGAAATTCAATAAGCTTTCTATCGATACCAAATTTGCCCAAATTCAACACCCGAGCGAAGAGTTAGAGCCTTTTTAGAGAGATAGTGTATCACCTAATCCATCTTCACATCGAAGAATAAGTCAAAATGGCAATCGTCAAAATCTAGTGAGCCTCCGTAATATGGCACGTTGCACCAGGGCTCAAATTTAGAATCGTCATTTTTCTAGTGTCTCAGCACGATACCACTGCGTCGTGATGAATTTCCAGGTCCTATCGAATATTGCAACATTATTTCACTGCATCACGCTGTCAGCCCACTTCCCAGTTGGAAATTTCCAGTGATGGCATGATAGCGCCGCATCACGACTGTCTGCCAAATCGGAAAATTTTCTCAGAAATAAAATATGCATCCAAGGGTTAAAAGAGTCAATTTCTCAACCCTATATAAATCTAATAACACGTGATTTAGCCATTCTTCACCCAAAATATACTATTTTCTCTCAAGTTTATCTCAAGAACAAGCTAGGGTTTCTATTAGGATTCAAATTAAAGAAGGTTTCGCCATCAATCTTTATGAAATCACGAACTAAGGTATGCGTAGTGTTCATCTATGGATCCGTTTCATCGATGGAGCTCAAGAATCATGTTCTAAATAATAAATTGTGATTATCTTGTTAAGGTATGATTGCTTCATGTTGATGGTTGTTATTTGGGTTTCAAGGTAGTTTCTTAATGTATTTTCATGAAGTATGTGAGCATGTTATTTGAAATCCATGAGTTTGGGTGACTTGATATTGTTAAATTGATAAGTATACATATGCCCAAAGTTGTGCATGTAAGATGTTTGCTAAAATGGCTAGAATGATAAAAACTATGTTTTCATGACTCAATAGTGCTTAATGAAGAGCCCATGCTCTATCCCTTATGATTCAACATGAAGTCTATGCCATTGTTGTGTATTAATTGTTGTGATGTGGAATACCCATGACATTGAAGTTTTACAAGTATTTACATATTATATGCATTCCCTTCCATGTATAAGATGTTGAGAACCATGTGTAGTATGAATCCCCTGATTATGGCATTATAAATTGTGAACTTTATTCCTATGATCAAGAATTATCATGTTGTGTTAGTTTCCTTCTATCGAGTCCTGGGGCTACTTGTACACGAAAAATATAGTTGTGTGCCTATAGCTAATGTTATGTTTTCATGATATCCTCAGTCAAGCCATGCTCAATAGAATTCAGTCAGTCATGTGATTCAGGAAAGTTTAGCAACTCAGTAACCTCAAAAAATTTCAGTAGTTCAATAATCTCAATGATTTCATTACTCAGTGATCTTGGGAACTTTAGTAATCCTAGTACTCTCAGTAACTTCAGCACTCTCAGTCAGTCTTCAGATCTTAGTAGTATTCCATTAGTCCACGGAACTCAGTGAACTCAACTCAGTTCAACTAAGCAATACCATCAGTATCAGTTTAGTTCAGTTAATCAGTTCAGTTAATCATGATCAGTCTATTCAGATAGGAGTAGGAGTTAGCACCGAGTGAGCCCAAGGATGGAAACTCACCTGTTAGTTTGAGGGTGTTATTCTAAAAAGTCATCCTTGTATTCCAGAACTACGTAGCTAGCGTAGGTTGAGACATCATATCCTAATATATGAGGGTAGATAAGATGGCCTAACCTGCTATATGAGGGTTCCCACCATTCTCATTAGAGTAACTTGTTATATGAGGGTTACTTACAGTTGTCTTTACCAATAGCGCGATATTGACACCCTTCCATTTAGGGTTGAGATTGGACCCCAACTTAGCTATAATGGCATATATGGGGCATTTTGGTTAGATGACTACTTCCCACAGTTACAGTTTTGGTTTCCGTCTAAACCTCAGTAAAAGAACTCAGATAGTTCTTCAGATTTTAGGACTGTCAGATACAGTTAACTCAGATATAGAAAAGAACTTAGATAGCTCCATCATATTTAGGACTGTCAGATATAGTCATTCATTTTATTAGTTATATCAGTTGTCAAAACTTTTATCATCAGTATTCATCTTCAGGACTATCAAATACAGTCAACTAGATAAGTTTTTCATAATCAGAATTGTCAGACACAGTTATTCATGTATCAGTGACATAATATCAGTCCCTCAGATATCAGTAATTCTATGTTATTAGTAAAACTTAGTAGTCAAAACTCAGTATTCTGTCTTGGCACGATCTCAGTTACAGTTATGTATGCATGCATGTATTCTCACGTTCATGTTAGTCAGTCAGTTAGTATTGTTCATCTATATGAGTCTATTACATTCAGCCTACCTCACTTGTATACCGGTACATTCAAAGTACTAATGCATTTATATGGTGTCTTATACCATGATTTAGAAGCTCGAGCTCTAGACAACCAGTAGCATCCCAGTTCAGCGATCAGAGTTAGCAGTGAGTCCTCATCCTTTGAAGACATGATGATCACATTACTATTTCATTTTTCTATTTATTTCAGTAGTTGGAGTTAGTTGGGTACATGTCCCATCAAATCCTAATTCAGACTACAGTATGTTCAGACAATTATCTTAGTTGTTTTGGTATTGTTATACTATACTTTTAAGTTATGTACTAGTATTAAACCTTATGGCCTTTCAGTTCATGTTTCTGCATTTATGATATTATTACTATTATTCAGGGCTCAGTTCACAGATATCAATCTTGGGTTAACTTGTGATCCTTCGGGGTCATGGGCACCATGTAGCATTCAGGGTACCAGATTCAGGGTGTTACACCAGGTGTCTGCTTAAGCAACATTTGTAGCCTTTTTAATATCATTTTCTCTACTCGATTTTTTCTATTTCTTTAACTATTTTCATACCAAATTAGAGCTAAAGGAGAGAACAAAGTGGGAAATAATCTATATGAGTTAAGGTAAGCTAGCCTAACTCTCCTTGGTCATTTTCTATTACTTTTTTCTTCAATTTCTATCCTAATTTATTGTAAATTCTTAGAAATTAGGTCTTGAATTTTTAAATTTTAAGGGACGATTTGAGACCCAATTTATGCTCCATTTATGTTCAAGTTTTGGGGACACATTCCTTATTTTTTGAGGGATCTCATGATGGGCTTAAATTTGGACTTAGTTTGTCGACCTCGTAGGCTCATTCTAGACCTAAATTTTGACTCGACCCTTAATATAACAATATGGGTATTATTTTACTCATAACAATGTATAGATTACTATTTTGATAGCATGGTGGTATTTTGGGATCGTGAAGCAAAGATGGATGATTTGTGGGTGATTCCAGGACTTGTGGTTCAGCATTGAGGTAGGCTTCTATGTACTTTCTTCATAAAATGGTTTAATATATATGTTACATGTTGATAGGGATGTTAAGATGTGATTATAGGTAGACTTAGTCTAATTTATGAGTTTGGGAACTAGATAGGTAATTGACCCTAAAGGTGAAATACTTATTATGCTTTTAGGATCCTATTACCCCTAGTTGCTAGCATATTAGGCATGATTAGACTAATGGACCTTGAGTATAATTTTTACTACGTTACGTGGTGAATTATGATGGTGTTCCTGGATTATGATGTTATGGTTATGTCTAGGTGCGGCAAAATAGATAAATTATATAGTTATTTGCCCGTTTTATCCATGTTAAATGAGTTAGGTATACAACCCATTTAATTGTGGGTCAAATATGGGTCAACTCATATTTTCCATTCTAAAATATGGTTAACCCATGGTATCTACCAATTACACCCTTCTTAAAGTATGACGTATCTAAAAATGTAGCAACCTCTAAAGTATACTTATTAAGGGTGTGTTTGGTATGAAGAAAAATATTTTCAAAAAAAAGTTTATTTTTAAAAAAAATCAAAAATATTTTTCATTTTGTTAATTTTATTTTCTCAATTTTTTTAAAAATTAAAGTTTTTAAAAAACATTGACTTTTTAATTTTAAAATTATTTTTTATCTCGAGATTAAAAACGAGATCAGACTTGGGACCTAACTTTTGACCCAAGATCCAGGACACGGCATCTGACCTAATTCAAGATTTGTTTATGACACCGATTGAGGATCTGACTTTTGACAATGAGCATGATCTAAAACACAACTATGACCTGAGACCAAAACTCTCGATTTGAGAGCAAACTCCCAAATCAATCTTGTGACCTAACTTTTGACACCAATTTGAGATCCAAATCTAGACACTTACCCGAGGTCCAAAATTTAAATCCTACTATTACCCTAGTAGAGACACGGCTACAACTCAGACTCAAGACCTAGACTCATGTTTCAAGACCGAATACACAAAGCCATCTTGAGAACTAACTCCCAACACTGACTCGAGATTCAAATTTCAACATAAATTTGAGACTCGAGATAGAAATCACAACCCCAACCTAGAACCGCCCCACAATGAAAATCAAACCTCTAACTAGATCTAAGATTCGAATTTTGACCTCTCTCCGAGAGACAACTCGTGACCCTAATTTATGATCACTTATTTTTGAGAAAAGATTTTTTCAGAGAAATACAATATTTTCTTTCATACCAAACACAACCTAAAAGAAAAAAAAAGAAAAAATATTTGTAATGTAAGAGTACTTTGTTCTTGACATAACAAGGAGTAATGGATAATATGGATATCCATATTATTCATTGGGTTTACCTATTTTATCCATGTCATATAAGGGTTGGGTTAGATATTTTATTCATTTTTATATGACCCATTTTTGGCCTACCCATATCCGATTAACCCACCCATTTGCCACCTTAGTTATGTCGAATTTATATTATTGGCCCAAGGTTGTGTTTATGATATTGGTTAGATTCCAGGAAGTGGGTTCTCCTTGTGAAGGACGTGGAGGTAGTTTATAAACATTTTGATGCTTATAATTGTAATGTTTGGATACTGGTGATGGTATGCATAGATTCAATACATTCGTTCTCACTCAAGCTATAAATAGTATGATTCCAACTAAAAATATTATTTTACTACTATTTTTCCTGAAAAGGGATATATTTCCACTTTTCACTTTTAAAATGGATTCTTTCATAATGAGAATCGTACCATCTTAATGAATAGCTTAATAGTCTTGAGAGACTAAAAATAACCTTTTAGAGATTTGACCGAGATAGATTCCTATCCATGATTTTACTACTACTATTTATCTCGATCGAGAGAGATTTCAACACTTTCTACACTGTTATGATGATTTAGTCTCGGCGTTTAATCCGTACAATGATTTATGGACTTAAACTCTTTTACCCATGGTTCTAGCCTATGTAATTATATATATATATATATATCTGATACTAGACAGATGAGATTGATGATGATGACGGATACTGAAAACCCTGGATCAGGTCTAGGTCAGTGTATATGGGTACTCTTGAAATCCCTAGGACCCCTTCATCCATGATCCATCGTGCTGGATAATAGAGGTCACCGTAGGTCCTTCCTTTTTGAGTCATCGAGTTAGAGGAGGTGTATACACTAGGTTACTTTATGGTACTTGGACCGGCTATAGTATTATGGATTTACTTTGCATAAATCCTTGCATACACATTGCCTATCACTAGTATGTGACTATGTCTATCAACCTTATAAGGGGTTTACATTGGTTAGATAATTAGAATTTTGTGCGGCGTGTTGTGTGTCGATTGGGCCTTCTGAGTTATGGGGCTCGATTTAGGTATTATTACTGTATTATGCAATTATTATGGTTAGTTTGTGACAGGTTGGTTACTGGACTGGTATTGAGATTCGAGGTATGATTCTGATTTCTTTCTTTACGGTTGCTTAATTATACATAATTATCTCAAGTTTAGATGCAGGAATTGCAGAGCCTAATTATATTAGCACTAGTTCCTACTATGATTAGGAGGCCCTTGAGATGCTAGTATGACTACTTTAGGTTCTACCTTTCGGTTAGCCTTGTTCATGTGCATATATATATATATATATATAGCCATGGTATTACCGTATATCCCTCCCTTCCTTTATGTGTTTATGTAGTATAAACATTCCTTGGCCTTGTATACAACTATATATACTTCTTATCTTTATTTGTATGTGGTCCATTGATATTTGATATAGTTATTAGGTTCCTAATATGGATAGAATAGGATAATGTATCCTTATTGACTCCTTAGCCTTACTATGTTAGTTCCCTAGATATTTGAGCATAGTTTTCATTCTTGCTTGCATGTTATGTATATTTGCATTATCTTTGGATCTTAGTCGCTAGTTGTCTACTGTGTTCCACATATTTGATACTTATACTACACTTCTACAACATGTAGATCATAATATAGGTTCTTACCATTGTTGTGTAGATCGTGCGAAGTAGCTATGGTTCGGAGACATAGGGTGAGATCTTTGCATTTAGAGTATTTCAATTCTCCCTCTTATGTACTAGGCTAATCTCTATGTTGTAATCAGAGATGGATTGTATCAATATATTCATTTAGTACTTTATTTTGTAATCTTATTACGTTAGTATCTCTTGTACTGATTCCACCAGGTTTTGGGACTATCTTGTGTCTTTTAGCCTTTTACTATATTTATTCCACATTTTCCCTTTTTTTTCTTGGAAGTTCATTACTAGTTTTTGGCTATCTATTGGTGGGTTATAGTAGTTTTTATCATGACCTGAGAAATTGGGTCATGAAAAATTGGTATCATAACCTAGGTTTACTTTTGTGTTGGTACAAGAGCTAAGTATTAAGTAGAGTCTTGCAGATCAATGTGGAGATGGCCGTAACCTATCTTTGAGAGCCTATACGGTATTCTTAGGAAATTCTATTCTTGAATCCTTATCGTGTGTCCGTGTTTCTATGAACCTCAAGTACATACCTTGACTCTATTATGGCCCATAGAGATGATATGAGGTTGTCAATAGATACATATAGGACTTCAGCATGAATTTCCAAAGCTTTATTGGAGGGTCAAACCAGAGAGCCAGGGGTGTATGTCAAAGATCTTTAGCGTCAGTCAGAGGATTTGGGGATAAGCCAGGCTTCATTAGAGCTCGTTACTGATTTAATCTTTTGAGATTCAGCATTGGGGATCATAATACTTTTGTGGATACCTACATCCAGGGATGACATTCATTTCATCGACCAGTTCTTAGGCCAGAGTTGGATTTGTTAGTGTTCATTAGGGTTCGTTGTTGGTTTCAAAGTATGAGATTGGGATCTTAAGTGGACCAAGAATACCCCTATGCTATATCCTTCTAAGCATGAAATGGTGCATGGATTCTTAGAGGATTAGCATTACCACTATGTTTGGCGTCGGAGTATTTGATAAGAGCTGGGTCATCTTTCTTTCAAGTTGTCCACCATGCGAGGGACACAGAGAGAGCATGTATTGGGACTTATGGAGGTGGAAGTAAGAGACCATGTCATTCATTCAATGCAATTAGTATTTTATTCAAGAGTGAGAATCCTCCCAACGGAGGACAACTTAATTTGCATCCTATCGGTTCTATGAAGGTAGTATCTCAGACTATAGGTGGCTTTCAAACCAATCATGGTGATCATAACAGGAAGAGTGTCATGACCCAATCAGGACCAAGTTATAATGGTTATCTCAAGACCACCATGTACAAGAGACCACCTTCTCTACTTAACCTAAATAGAAAAGAAATAAGAATTAAGTGGAAGCCAATCAAATAGAATAAGAAGATGAATAGATAACTCAAAGAAGACTAAGAGTGAAAACAATAATCACCCCACATCTGCCCACAATAGCCCCTAAAACCAGAATAACATCTAAGTTGGGACATGCTCTTAACTATGGAAAAAAGAATCCATAAGTACTAAATCAATATTTAGAGACCAATGAAATGAGAAGGCCTTCCAAAGGATGGAGGCTCACCACTTCATAGTAACTTGATAGACGTGCTTAAACTTAACTTGCTGACTAACCATGCATTTGGCAACAAAATTTACCAAGTCCCTCTTCATATTGTTCTACCAGTAGATTTCCTTTAAGTTGTGAGTTGAACCATGATGAATCGAGTATTTGGACTTATGAGCCTCAGTCAAAATCCTTTCCCGTAGCCCATCAATATCAGGAAAACATAGCCTACCTTGATACCTCAAGATACCATCTCCCCTAATCTCGTAAGCCATGACTTTTTGTTGATCCACATCATCTGTAATTTGTATAATTATGGGGTCTAAAGCCTACTTCTCCTTCGCCTCAACACCAAGAGATGATTTGACCACTTCGTGAACAATGAATCCCCCATACTTAGAGTCCAAAAGACAAACTCCAAACTAGCAAACCTATGAATGTCCTTCACCAATTCTCTTTTTTACTTACCAAAAAATGATAATCTCCCCGTAGAAAACCTTCTAAGAGCATCAACAAAAACATTAGATTTATCTAGATGGTAGTGTAATCTCATGTTGTAATGCTTAAGTAACTCAAACCATTGCCTCTGCTTGAGATTAAATTCCTTTCGTGTAAACACATACTGTAAGCTCTTAAGATCTAAATAGATGTATACATGCACTCCATACAAGTAATGGAACCATATTTTCTAAGCGAACACCATACCACCAACTCTAGATAGTGAGTTTGATAATTCCTTACACAAACCTTAAGCTGCCTAGAAGAATAGGCCACAACTTTACCATGCTGCATCAAAACACAACCCAGTCCCATATGGGATGCATCACAAAAATAACAAAACCATCAATACCCTCGGGTAGGGTCAAAACTGGCATAGAAGTCAACTTATCCTTCAACTTCTCAAAACTAATCTCACAATAATCGGACCATAAAAACTTAACCTTCGCTTGAGTTAACTTTGTCAATAGGGCAGTAATAGATGAGAAACTCTTCACAAATCTCTTATAATACCAAACCAAGCCTAAGAAGATCCTAATGTCAGTAGGAGTCATGGGTTTAGGCCATTTCTTAACTGCCTTAACTTTCTGTGGATCCACCTTGATCCCCTCACTAGAAACTACATGCCTAAGGAAAGTCACAACATTCAGCCAATCCTTGCACTTAGAAAATTTAGCATACAAGTTTTGGTCCTTAAGTGTCTGCAACACAATTTGAAGTTTATTGATATGACCCTCTTCACTCTTAGAGTACAATAAGATGTCATCAATGAAAACTATAACAAAAAAATCCAGAAACTGCCTGAAAGCCTAATTCATAAGATCCACGAAAGCATCTAGAGCATTAGTTAACCCAAATGCATCACCAAAATCTCATAATGACCTAATCGAGTTTATAAAGCAGTCTTGAGAATATAAATCTCTTGAATTTTCAACTAATGATAGCCCGAATGAAGATCAATCTTAGAGAAACATCTAGAACCCTAAAGCTGATTGAAAAGATCATCAATCCTAGGAAGAGGATTCTAATTCTTCACTATCACCTTATTCAACTAATGATAGTCTATACACATCCGAAGGGACCCATCTTTCTTTCGCACGAAAAACACAGGAGCACCCTATAGAGAAACACTAGGATGAATGAACTCTTTATCAAGAATAAATTTAAACTCCTCCTTTAGCTTCTTTAGTTCAGTTGGAGCCATTCTATAAGGAGGAATGGAAATAGGATGAGTATTCGATAGAAGATCAATCTAAAAATCAATTTCTATCCCAAGAGAAATTCCAGGAAGATCATTGGAAAACACTTTAGGAAATTCATTAACCATACAGACAAATTACAAAGAATGACTCTCAAATTCAGAATACTTACCCCAAACTAGATAATATAGACACCCTTTTATAATCAATTTCAAGATAAGAGATGAACATCCCTTTAAGCACTAATGAACTCCTCTACCATTCTAATACTAGTTTATTAGGGAATTGGAAACTGACCTATCGAGTCCTACAATGTGGAGAAGCATAGCACAAAGGAAACCAATCCATCCCCAAGATCACATTGAAATCCACCATATCCAACTCTATCAAATCCACTAATGTCTCTCTTTGAGAGATGGACATCATACAACCCTTATAGATTTTTCCAGCAACTATAGAATCAACCACTAGGGTAGACACAAAAAAGGGGTCAAAAATATTTTTAGGACCAAAACCAAAATGCACAGCCACATAATATAGGGTAGAACCCAGTTTAAGCAAACTATAAACATCATGGGAAAAGAGATATAACACACCCGTGACCACGATAATTTTAGCTAGTATCAGTCCCAGGAGTATCACCCTTTGGCGTAGAAGCTAATGATTATGGCAATCAAAACTTTATTAGGTCCAGTGGAAACCCTGGCTGAAGGACAACCTCGCTGTATATGACCAAATAAGCCATAGTTATAACACTAATTTATCCCCTCCTTACAATAACCATTGTGAAACTACCGATAAAAATGACAAGGGGGATAAGGTATGGCTAACTGAGCTCTACTTTCCTAAGACTGGGCACCCTGTTCCTTAGGACCACTTCTAATCTAAAAATGACAATAACCTAAAGGCTTAGGATAGGGGACACTAGAGGACGAATAAGAATTTCCCTTGTTCTTTTTCTTAGTCAGCTATTGACCAACTTTCCTACTATTTTACTGACCCCCACCCTACTCTGAATACCTGAACTTATTATTTAGCCTCTCTCTTATCTATACTTGCTTTTTATTCCCATTCTCTACTTATTGTATATATACCATAAGCCTGGAGATGTCCATATTATTATTCAACATCGCAGCCTTACACTCTAACACTAAATCATAGGACAAACCCAAAGCAAGTTTACAAACCCAGGGCATAATAGGATAATTTTTGAAATTTCATAGTATACTCCTTGATACTCATCTTCCCTTGCTTTAAGTTTAGAAACTCTTTTGCCTTAGCTTTCCTCAACTCCCAAGGAAAGAAGTGATCAAGAAAAACACCTAAAAATTCATCGCACATAGCCTTCTCAGCATCATTACCTCTCATAGATTCCCACTCTTTATACCACTGATAAGCTACATCCTTCAATTGATAAGCAACAAACTCTACACCCCCTACATCAATAGCATGCATCACCCTGAAAATCTTCTCCATCTCATCAATAAACACCTAAGGATCCTCCTCAACCTTAGGGTCTGTAATGTTTATGGGATTTAACCTTATAAATTAGCCAACCTGAGTAACCTTAAATGAATGAACAATAGAACCAACATGATTCGACCAATGCGATAGAGATGTCACCAACTAAGTAAGAAAATAAATAGACCAACAGAACTCTGCATTAGATGTATGTCCTTGAAGAGGTTGATCATAAGCATCACCACCGCAAAAATTCCAAAGAAGACTAGTAGGGATTGGTGGAACTTCATATCGGGTGGCAAAATTAAGAGCATGGATATTAGATATGGTCTACACTTCTTACACAGGACGAGTCCCCTTCACATTATCTTTAGTTAGAGAAAAGTTTCCATCAGAGTTTCTATGAACATCAGATCTTTGGGGAGACATGATCTAAAATATGAGGTAACAAAAGTTAGAGAAGTTCATAACACTAGACTCAATAGCATGACATAGAACACAAGAAAAGGAAATATTCCTAAATGCCTTCTAGTCTCCATCTTATCAGTATGGAGTGCTACACACCAATAAAAAAAAACTATACCAAACTCATCTTTGTTGACACCCAATGACTAAATTGTGCTCTGATACCAAGCTTGTCATGACATGAACTAGGGCCAAGTTGTGATGGGTATCCCAAGCCCGCCATGGATCGAAGACCACCCCATTAATCTAACCTTAAGAGCACAATAATAATAATAAAATAGAAGCCAATCAACAATAATAAGATTTTGAATAGATAAATCAAAGAAGATAAAGAGTCAAAATAAAAACCAGCCTACTTTGTCTACAATAGCCTGTAAAACCAGAATAATATCTAAGTCGGGACATGCCCCCAACTATGGCCAAAAAAAATCCATAAGTACTGAATTAATAATGAGGGAATAATGAAATGATAAGTCCTTTTAGAGGATGGAGGCTCACCACTTCACTATAACTTAATAGATGTTCTTAACCACCTTGTGCTACATAGGAGCAAAAAAAATTCTTTGAGCCCTACATCATGAAAAGATGTTTCATCCTAGGACGATTAGTAGGATAAGAACTAGTATGTAACTCAGGAAAAGTCATATCATAATGCTATGTCCAACATAAGTCAAAATCACATGTGCATATTTATATATATACACATATATTGAATGTCGGGATAAGGTAGGGGTCATGAACAGGAGAGTTTTAAATCCATTAACCTGATGTATATAGCTTGATCCATTCTAAATGTACCCATGGGCTATATGGGTTTCTCTGCTCCTGCTAAAAGGGCCCCAATGCATGTTAGCTACATGAATTGAGGAAATACTGAGGAAAAAATAAATACACCAAGGAAATAGTCATCCAAAACATGAATATTAAGTATGCATCAAGTGCATTTTCATATAGACCCCCAACGTCGGCAAATATGGTTTCTACAAATCATGAACTATTTTTTTCAATCTATCCATAATAACCCAAAAAGTGTTAAATTTTCCCAAAGTTTGAGGCAAATTATCAACAATTTCCATAGTAATACACTCCTACTTCCACTTTGGAATAGGCAACCTCTATATCAAGGCATCTGGTCTACAATGCTCATACTTTACTTTTTGGCAATTTAAACACTTAGTCATAAACACCATGATATCTCTCTTCATCCTGTACCACCAGTACTACATCATTAGGTTATGAGACATCTTTGTTACATCTGAATGAATAGAATACCTCAAGATGTTTGCCACTTCCATGATTAATCTAGTTGAGTCACCCACTTTGAAAATTCATATTTGACCCTTGATCTTGTAAACACCCTCTCAATCAAGAATTGCTTTCTTGGCTTTGCCACTCAGTGTTTTGTCCTAAATAATGCTAAACTACTTATTCTCAAACTGTGTATCCTTAATCTAATCCAATAATAAGGATTTTACTCAGTACAAATAAGAATTCTACCCAAAATATCAGGTTTCATAAAGCTATTGGAAAACCATTAAGCATCCATGACCAATGGTCTTTTCTTATTCACCATTAAGGCTAGACTACCCATTCCTACCATCGTTCTAATCAAAGTATCCACCACTATATTATCCTTGCCCGAATGATAAGAAATCATTATGTCATAGTCCTTCAATAAATCCAACCACATGTACTATCTTAAATTCAAATCCTTTTGGCTAAAAATATATTGAAGGTTGTGATAATTAGTGAATGCCTCACATTGAATGCTTTATAAGTAATATTACCACAACTTTAAGATAAATACTATGGCTTTCAACTCCAAGTAATGAGTAGGATAGTTATTTGCATGGGTATTTCATTGCCTTAAATCATATGCTATTATATTTTCTTTCTATGTCAAAACACCACCAAGGCAAACTCCTGAAGTATCACAATATATGATAAAATATTTACTCTCTACATGCAAGACAAAGATAGATGATGAGGTCAACAAAGACTTGAGTTTTTGAAAGCTCTCGTCACACTTATCAAACCACTTAGAAAGAACATTTTTCTAATTTAATATAGTCATAAAATATATAATGGTAGAGAAGCCCTATCAAACTAGATGTAATAGCCCACTAGCCCAACAAAACTCTAGATTTTAATAAGTGAAGTAGGCCTAGCCCAATCCAAAACCACCTTAACCTTGGCTGGGTCAACCATAATACAATCCTTGGACATAATGTGTACCAAAAATGACACAGAACTAAACCAAAACTCACACTTTAAGAACTTAGCATATAAATTATCATCCCTCAACCCCTAAAGAACAATCATCAAATGTTTCACATAATCTAATTTACTCTTATAATAAATCTAGTTATCACTAATGAACATAGTTACAAAGAAACAAAGATTAGGCCAAAACACTCTGTTTACTAACTCGAGAAATGTTATTTAGCATTTGTCAATCCAAATGACATAGTCAATATTTATAATGACCATATAAAGTCTTGAAAGTTGTCTTAGGTAAACCTAATGATGATGTGTACTTGAATTATTAGTATATGCAACACCCAAAATTTCAAAACTAGTATCCAGATCATTCTTCAAATGCTTATGGACCCAAATCTAATCATTTATAATTGTTCATATGTTTTAATACAAATGCCTGATGTGGGAAGTACTTTGGAAATAAATTAAGGTCATAGGAACTTCTAACGTAAAGTTAAGTTCAAAGCTTCTTTATCAACTGAGTTTTCATATAAGATTTTACAAGGGTAAATTTTAAATGAGATTAACTTCTAGAATATCAAAAAAATTTGGCTCGAAAACCCCAAAATTAAAGGACTTTGAGTCACCTTTTAAATGTCTTTAACTATTCATTAATCTAATTCTAGAGTAGAAAATTATGATTATTTTAAAAGAGAGTGTTAGGCTGCCATAGGTCAGCAGACGGAGTGAAAAATCGTCATTTGGACTGTGGCCCATCATTGTGAAGTCACCAAACCAATCCATTAATCTCAAAATTTTCCCATAACTCAATGTCTTGACCTACAGTCTATGGGGGGACTGACAGTCCATCATCGGACCATCCATACTATTTTTCTACACTTTTGAGTAGTTATTGAGGGGTAGTTTAGTCTTTTTTTTTACCAAGTTCCCTCCCTATGTTACCCAATAAGGGTTATTTATCATAAAATAATCGATAAATTCTCTCCCAAATTCCTTCTATCCTCCAAAAAACACATGAACACATAAGAGGGATTTCAAACCCCATAACTAGAAAGATTCCAACTTCAAAATTCTCTTGAACAACTCTTATTTTTAAGGTACGTAGGGATTTAATTAGGATTCCATTCATGTCCAAAAGTGTATGGTTAGGGTTTATGGATCTACTTTTAATTCTTTCCTTATTAAGAAAATATCACGATTTTGTTGAAGTCCTTACTTATAATTATGGTCTTTATCAATTTTGCATTTTCTTATATGATTAGCAAGGTATTTCATTCCTAACTATTATGTATACATCAACATTCATGTTTTACGGTTTCTAAAGAACTATAAACTCTATATTGAAGAGACATACTCTTAAATACATGTTCTTTGCCTATGATTATGACATGATATTGAGACTAGACTCACTATAGTAAGATTTATGAATATTATGTCATCTTATATAAATGATTAGTATGACTTCTTATTATTAGATCAATGCTTATTAATAGTTTTCTCACAAAAGTAAGATTCGTGATTAGAATTACATCAAACTCTGTTATCAATGATTATAAATATTATTCTCATAAAAATAAAGGTTCATGATCAATATGACATCTCGATATGCCATAATGATTCGTGAATAATTTTGACATTCGGATATGTCACATGTTTTGTTTTGAGCTATACAGATATGTTTTGAGAGTATTATTTAGTACAAAGAGAACAAAGATTCAATTAAGCCGAAATTCAATAACTACATTGATAATTGTAGGTTATATGTTCACCAAAGATGCATTATTTTAGGATTCCTATACTTATGTTTCTAACTTGGCCAACTAGAACAACCTTTTTCAATATGGGTGTATGAGAATCGGACTCCATAATTCTTACATAATTTATGTGGTTATTAGGAACTCCTACCTAAAGGAATTTGCATTATTATGATAGTTCATTTGATGTTATCAGTATATGATTTCACATACCATGATTATAAATATGTATCCTTTCAGATATAATTTCAAAAAATAATTTTTTAAATATATATTTTCTTTTAGAAATACTTATTTATGGTCTTAACTACATTTCCTCTTTGTTCACACACACACACACATATGAAAGACTCATTTTAGTCCCTCTATAATTTCAACTACTCCCTCTATCCCATTTTATGTGTCGCCTTTGGACCGAACATTAAGTTTAATAAATAAATGATGACTTTATAAAGTTTACAATACTTCCCCTATTAAAGTCACATTTATTTACTTTTTAGTTGTATGTTCTTATTAAGTGGGAGCCAACAAGGATGGAATAGGGATGATGCTATTAAATAGATTACAAATAAGGAATGTTGACATTCTTTTTGGACAAACCAAAAAGGAAATGGCTACATACTAAGTCAATACATCCGTACGTACTATAAGACTTATTCTAGTTCAACTCACAATTTATGATATTATTTTAAATATTTAGTTTTATTTATAAATACTTAGTACATTTAGATTTACTAATTGTATACCTCTTCTACCTATATTTTTCATATGATATAGATTTAGGTGATCATTTTCATACTCGTGTCAAGTTAGATAACATTTTTCAATCAATAGGTGATGAGTTTTCCTTTTTAGGAACTTTAGTTAAGCTACAGTATTAATAATTTATGTCATTTCATATATATTGATTAGAGATGGGGGCAGATGAGGGTCATGTATCGGCTAACTGTGGTCAATTTTAGTAGAGGCTTCATAGACAGTCAGTCAAAATTGATGAGATTAGTTCTAGTTTCTTTTCTATAATGTAATTATTGTAAAAGTTTTTAACCAATAATGTACTAAGCAGGTTAGTCTATGATATTACTTCTATATATTGATTTCCAGTTACTATGTTTCTCTTCAGCTGTTCATAAATTATGCTAGTATCAAGGATTAGCTTGGTACCACTTATGGTTCTAAGCATAGTTACATTCAGGGTATAGATCAAGTCATGAAAAACTTGGTATCAAAGTGCAAGTTTAAGTATACATTCAGTAGGATATTATTTATGGTTGTGAGAGCCCAACTTCTATAAATATGGTACTTCATAAATTTGAGAAAAATTTTAATTTCTTTCATGCTCTATATCATGCGATAGAGTCCTCTAATAAACTTACGCATATTCATGTGTAGTTTGTAATTCCTCCACCTATGACTTATACTCAAGGTAATGAAGTAATAAAGCTTAATTTCCTACCAATATAGGGCTCTCAGATAGAACTATCAAATATTTCATAAATCGTACAAAGAGATTAAAAGAATCCCATTAGTGTGTTTTAGTCCTTTGATTTGAAATCTTATATCCTTATGTATATGAATTGTATTGTTGAACAAGAGTATGACATATATTTAGAATTTATTTAATACTATGTTGAAAATATCACCCATGAAAGTAGAAAGTATTAGTCTGCATTCTTGGGTTGTATTGTCACACAAAAGATGGTGTATGATTTTGGATTTTATGATTTATAAGTAGTATAATGAAACTAGAATTGGAAGTGTGAATATAGAGCATAGTATCAAAGAAGGTAAGGATATTTATTTATTAGAGTATAGTATATAGATAAAGTTATGTATCCATTAAGTTCTAATTAACGTAGTATGTCCTTAAATGTTAACTAAGGGGTAATAAGTATGGTGTACATTTCATGGTATAAGGTAGAGAAAAATTTATTGGTGAAGGTGAGTTAGAGTATGATTGAAATAGGAAAGGACTTTATAATGGCATATCATTATGTTAGAAAAGTAAATGGTATTAGTCAAAGCATAAAGTGGTTAAAGATTGATAGATCTAGGCTACACTTTGTGATTTTGAAAAGGAAACTGATTGATATATTTAGAGCTATGAATGCAGTTCAGATGTA
Source organism: Capsicum annuum (assembly GCF_002878395.1). NCBI lineage: Eukaryota > Viridiplantae > Streptophyta > Magnoliopsida > Solanales > Solanaceae > Capsicum > Capsicum annuum. The sequence goes on along the minus strand of NC_061116.1, from coordinate 117,160,884 downwards.
TGGATATATAAGTAGTAGATATGTGAAAAATGGGAAAATGCAAATGGAAGGTAATTAGATTTACTATAAGACTAAGATCGGATATTTATCAAGAGGTTGTAGAAGACTAGGATATCTCAATTTTTATCTTGTGGTTATAAGCCAGTATAGTATGTGAGAAGTTAACTAGTTATTCATGTCAAGTGATAAGTTCCTAAGTTTTAATTGTGGATGGTCACCTAGATATTTATTTTTTGTAAGTGTTATTGTAAAAGATATAGGTTCCTGATTTAACCTTTGCATTAAGATATAATTGGTTTATTAATTATAACGTTTTTGCTTAGTTTTTGCATATAACTATAACAAGATGATATGTTAAGTTTTTTATATGTTATACTTTCTGACCATTTTCCCTTTCTTATAGTTTTTACATGTTGATTTTGAAGTATGGGGATGTTTGAGACAATTCTCGATTCATTTAGGAGAGTTTAAGACTCTTAGAGGCTTTAAAAACCATTAGTTTGACTTTGGTCAACATTTTTTGTTACTCACACTAGATGATGATTTGGATAGTTCCATTAGATTTGGAACATTAATTTTGGGCTAGTAGAGTGGGTAGTTCAAGCTCCGAGCCTTTATTCTGCATTTTAGCCCTTATTTTGAGAACCAATTAAATTAAGCTTCTAGGGGTCCTAAGGGCAAATTTGTTGGAAATAGTTTCTCTTAGAAAATCTAATATTTATATTTACTCTAGAATGTCGAAAATAGCCTAGTATCTTATATGGTTTGTTTCTATAGTGTCCCAAATAAACTACGAGGGTCTATTTGGAGAACTTGAAGCTTTACATTTTAGCTGATTTGTTGTATTGGGTGTAAAGAAAAACCCTTCTTTGCATATGCAAGCCCCTGGTCATGATTATACAGAATATAAACACTCCTCATCAGAAGTTCCATGGTGGGATTGTGTTCTCAAAGGGTTATTGGTCCTAATTAGGTTTATTTATCTTTATCTTAAGTGCAACCAGGCAGTCGCATAAACAATGGTTCGAGTCATAGACCATCACAATTATGAAGCCCTGACTGTAAATACAATGGATAATTATTTGGCCCGATCAACATTGACACTCGCGATCATGAAACTTGGCCCATGATTGTAAGGTACTATTCACAAAATAATATAAATAGTCTATTTTTTCAAATTCTATCCATTTTAGACCTAGGAGAGGAGTTTTGGGAAGAGTAATTTTGATCTACACCATTATTTCTTGGGTAAGATTCTAATTTATCTTCCTATCTTTTATTATTGATTATATTTTTAATAACACCATTTAATTATGATTTCAAACTAGAATTTGGGGTTTTTAATCGGTAAACTCTTAAATTGATTTTTCTTTAATTTGAGCCTCATGTTTAGCTCATTTTTGGGGTTTTAACTATAGGCTCCTATAATTTTGGGGAATATGTTCTTGAAATAAAATTCTTGTCTTACCTCTTTCGTTTTCAGAACCATTTTGGAATCATTTTAAATATAGTTGATATGAGTATCGTTAGCTTCTTTTTGATGCATAGGTGATGTTTTTTATTGTCTTATATCATGATGTGACAGTTCAAAGAGGAGAATATTTATGTTAACGATTCTAGTCCTAGATATTGGTTCTTCGAGGTAAATTATGGCTTGACTTCTTTAAGACTAGGCTGCATAGTTAATGAACTTGTCTAGTATGATATGGGTTAGGGTGTTAGATGTGGAATCCATATTTTGATATTATTATATTTTATTATGTTGTCTGTGCATGTATTTTCTCTATGATTCAGGCCTTACTTATGCATTAGTTTTCATAATTATTGTTATGTCATCTGAGTAGGGGCTTGACTAGATATTATAAGTCTTATTTGATCATTTAATTGCTTTATCACAAGATTGATACCTGAATGATATTTAAAATGATTTTATTAACGTGTTACATAATTATATACACTAGTGGTGACATATAAAGGCTTATGTAAGCAAATTTATACCTATACTGCATTGATGTTTATCTTCATACACATTGGTTATGGGAATTGTATCATCATATTGTCTATACATATTCATGAGACTTGATACCACTAAGGCATTATGATTTCTAAATAAAATGAAAATCATTTTTATAAACCATTGACCGAGGTCATTGCCGGTAAGGTGGATTATGAGGTATTGGAAAATCAAGGCCGAGGATATGTGCAGATAAGGCTTATTGTAATTGTGAAAGTATATGAGTTGTGAGACCCTCATGGGTCCTAGCCTAAATTACTGAGGCTTGGAAGGTGTATACGTTAGTCTGACTATCATTGCATCACTGTATTGCACTTTATTGTATTTTTTGTGTTTCTTTACATATACTCTTGATTTATATTTAGATTTATTATGTAATTTGCATGTAGTTTTTTCTCTTAATCATATATTACAAAAATGTTAGAAGAGATGGAGTGAGCTACTGGTTGGGAACTTTTTTGTATATAGGTGACATTCTTATAGTAGACTTTTACTTTTATCATTTTCTACTTTGCTCAGTCGGTCTATGATACCTACTGAGTACAACTGGACCATACTCATTCCTACAGTGCCCTTTTGGTACAAATCCCAATAGGAGTACGAACCATGATAACTAATTTGTGTGGTAGCAGTTAACATTTTGGAGTATTTGGTGAGCTCATTGTTCAAAGTCTTGTTCTAGCCTCTATATATCCTTATCATGTCTTTATTAGTATTCGGAGATAGATTTTGTAATTTTTTCTTTCAGACTATGTATTAGATGCTCTTCTACTTATGACATAATTTTTGGGGTTTATGTGTTTTGTTTGGATATTTGCTATGTGTTATGTTATATCCTTACTTCATTCTAGAAGTTATTTTATGTGTTCTTTTCTCATTATTATCTTATTTATTTTTTGGTGGATTTGGGATTACTTACTAAGGTAAGTTCCATTATGACCTTAACTTATGGATCGTAACAAATTGGTATCATATTGCTAGGTTTTATTGATTTTATAAGTAAAATAACATGATGCCTACAAGATTCTTGAGGATCGATATATGGACAAATATATCTTTCTTCAAAATTCCATAAGATGTCTTAAAGAAAAAACTTCTGTAATTTGAGTCTTTATCATACAAGTTATTCTTACCCTATGCCTCAAACTTATATTCTATTCTTTTTTGTATAGATGGTAAGGAATGGGTCCAGAGATATTAGGGATACTGAGCCGATACCAAATTTTAGAGCCTTAGTTAGGGGGCGAGGTAGGGTTTGGGGCTGACTCAGTTGTAGTGGATGGGAATAAGGAGCTTCCCCAATAAGAAAATATGCTAGAGAGGCCTCTCCCAAGCCTCAGGTTGCATATATTGAGGGAGATTATTAGACAGTGGCGCGGCGTCAACTCAGGTTTTACGAGGTATGGTTGAAACCTGTGTTATATGAACTATTAATTCATATCTTGAGTAATTTTGATGGCATTCCTTTGAGTGTCGTGTATTTCTTAGGCTTTGAGCGGTGTTCCACTAATATTATAACTTTAGGGGTACAACCATCTTCAGCGGTAACCCCAAATATTGATTCACTACCTACTAGGCTCACTGGTCCTCCAATTACTTCATTCTCTATTATGTTTCTTCTTATTAGAAGAGGGTTGAGAAGCCCATTCTCTTGAATCCTCCCAAGTTTAGTAGTGGCATTAGAGAGAATGCCTATGAGTTTTTGCTAAAGTGTTAGGAGAGGTTAGGGAAGATTCCTTAATTCCCATAGAGTTTCTTATATTTCTTATCAGTTGAATGACTTTGATAGAAAGTGGTGGAGATCTCTTTCTAGTTTTATACTATTGGGTTTGCCTGCTACGATATACACTTAGTTTTCTGAGGCTAATCTAGAGAGGCCTTTTCCTTACAATTTGAGTGATTAGATAAGAGATGAGTTTGATCACCTGGATCAAAGATCCATGACTATTTATAAGTATGAGGGATAATTTTATGGTTTATCTAAATTCTCTACCACTAGTATCTCCACTAAATCAGTGAGGATTAGAAAGTTTGTCAAGGGATTGGATGGTTCTTATCAGTTTGATACAGCTCAAATGGTAGTGTTAGAGGCTTTATTTTAGAGTATTATTGGGTATTCTAAGTTAATTAAGTCAATTAGTCAAACTAATAAGGGTGGCGCCAAGAAGGTGCGCGATAGGGTGAGTTTAGTGGATATGCATCCCAAGGTAGGGATTTCTCTGATAGGATTTCTTGTAGTTATAATGGTAGACTAGTTTAAGAAATGGTGTAGAGTTCGAGTAGCAGGTCTGTGGCTTCTATGACTCTTGTTATCCAAGGTGCAGGTCATGCTGATAGAGGTTCCAGTTATAGTTCTTTAGTATAGAGAGATCATTTTGGTTCTTCTGGGTTCTTTCAATGTGATGCTAGTAGTAGAGGATATTTCATGTATCATGATATTGACATTATGCGAGGGACTTACCTTATTATGTATTGGGTCTTTCCAAAAAGGGTTCTCACCTTTAGCTTTACCCTACTCTTATTTTTACGATTAGATATGGTTTACAGAGTTGTAGGGGAGGTATTAGAGACACTCGAGGTAGAGCTCGTGGAGATCATGGTAGTGGACTTAGGGTTGCTCAAATTTTAGGAAAACATGGACAATGTTATGTTATACATGGGAGACCTAAGACAAATACCTCTAATGTAGTTATTACATATATCATCCTAGTTTGCTACTGCTATGCTTTCATATTATTTGACCCTAAGTCGACATTCTTCTATATGTCTACAAATTTTGTTACTATTTGGATGCTTCATATAAGTATCTTGGTGTGATTCATTGTGTTTCTACCCTTGTAGGAGATTCTTTAGTGGTGGATTGAGTGTAGCAATTGTTTGTTGTGATCTTTATAGGTTGTGAGACCTGGGTAGACTAGATTATTCTTGATGTGGTTGATTTGATGTTATCTTTGGCATGGATTGGGTAGCTGCTTATTATGTAATTTTGGATTTTTATGAAAAGATTCTGACTCTTGCTACTCCAGGTATGCCAAGTTATCAAGGGAAGGTACTCTTAATTTAGGTATTATATCTTTTATGCATGTTCCTTACATAGTAAAAAAGAAGTGTTTATCTTATTTGGCCTATGTTCTTTCTACTAATGTTGCCTCCCCACTGTTCTTGAAATCCGTTTGGGTTATTTGTGGTTCATAGATATGTTTCCTATGGATTTTCCTGGTACTCCTATGGACTGTGATATTGATTTTGCAATTGATGTTTTTACGAGCACTAAGTCCATTTCCATCCCTCCCTATAGGATGGCTCCAATTTAGTTGAAGGAATTGAAAGATCAATTGCAAAATTTGTTGGGAAGGTTTCATTAGACCTAGCGTATCTCCTTGGGGTACTCCTATCTTGTTTGTGAATAAGAAGGCTCGTTCTATGCATATGTGTGTTCTAACGATTTGTTCTAACGTTATTGAAAAATACCACGATAAAATACCAAAATTCAAAATGTTTTACTAAGTCGAGGTTAAATTGGGATATAAACTTCAATGATTTACAAAAGAAAAATATTTGGGATGAGACAAAAAATGGCCAAGCGTGACTGCCTTAGGAACAGTATACCATTGCCTTGTCCACTATAGTAGGTGCACTATAATGGGACCTAGAATTCTGTAGCGATGATTGAAAAGTAAGCCCAATAAGTTTTAAACCTTTTTTTCCCAACTTTTGTTCTAATAGCATTGGCTCTTCCTAAAAAATATCTTAGGGTTATTTATAAGGTAAAAACTACTAGAAGAGAGAGGCAAGGCTCTTAAGCGCAACAATTTCATCCTTCTTCCTTGCAATTTCACTGTCAAATTTGCTATCCAGAATTTAAAAAAATTCATGCTCTGCTTATGTAGCAACTCGATGTTGAGGAAGGGTATGGTTTTATGAGTAGTAGACTTTACTTATTTTATGTAATTAAAATACACTTTTTATAGGAGAAATCATGATTAGGCCTACTAGTATGGACTTTGGATGGATAATTATTATAAAATTATGTAGAAAGAGATAATTTCTATTCTAAAGTCCTCGTATATGTTTCCTTGTAGAATAGTTATCATTATATGATGTACCTATTAGATTACTATGTAAAGGGTGTAAAGTGGATAGTGATAGTGGAATATGCAAGCTTTTAATTATAAAAATAGCTTAATTATCTTGAAGAGGGGCTTAATCAAAATGGCGGTCATTATGATTGTGTAGTATTTCCATTGAACATTATTTAGGGTCATGTCTTGATAATGAATGATTATTGTAACGTGAGAAGTCTAAAGTAGTGTTAGTTAGGTATTAGGGATGTGATTAGTAAGGTGTGTAATTAAAGTAAGAATGGTAGTATAGCGAAATGTTGAACTCTAAATAAATAACCTAGAGAAAGATGTTTATGAGTCTAGGTATGTCATTATACTAGAGGATCATTAGTTAGTAATGAAGAGAACCAAACTTGATAAACATTAAAGAGGATTAGCTAGGTTAATGAACGTAGATTTATTTCTATTATTGTTGTAGACATGATTTAGATGTCATGCCTATTCGTAAATTAAATGTTTAGGAATTGGCCTTCGGGCATGCATGCATATTGTGATTGGGCTGTTATTTATTGTAATGTCATACGCTAAATGAAAGTGAAATTGACTTAAGTCTTTTAAGATAATAAATTGTGTACTTGAATTATTGGTGAATTGCGATATATCTTGAATGATAATAATGTATTTTATGATTCTGTGATATTTGAAGGGTCGAGTACCATGACGATACAAGTTACTTATTGATATTTTAAAGGGTTAGATACTACATAGGTATGGTACATAGATAAAACTGGTCCCTACAGGTCATGACTAATAGGCATATATAAGTCCCCTTAACCTGTATGAACGAATTTGAGTCACTTATTATTAATGATGTGATACATTACATTCAAACATTAGATTATTTCTTATGTATAGAATACGCTTGATATGTTAGGCGATCGAGGTATCCTTAGACTACTTTTGTGAACATTGAACTTGTAGTTGTTGTTGTTAATATACTCACAGTGTGAAGGTGGATCTACTTGAGAGTATTGGTTAGTTACGTGGTTTGTTTCTCAATGGTATTGTCATTGGAATTTCTTACTACTTGTTAAATGCTACTATAATCGTAATTACTTATTGTGTGGATAGTCGAGTAATGTGACCATAGTCATGTTAGCAAGACAAGAGTAAGGATTAACAAAATTTTAGCTCAGTTGAAAAAAGAGTGGCTAATTGGATTGACTATTTAAAATAGGATAATGGGGATAATAGGAAGTTGCCAATATTAAAGAATGAAGACGAGTATTGATGGTAATAATTGTGTAAGTTTTCATTATTTATTCTGTGAATTCCAATGATGTTACCTAAACTAACCCTGATTGACCAATGATGCCTATCAGTACATGTGGTGTACTGATACCACTATTGCTACATCCTTTTTGGAGTGTAAGTTGTGCAGAAGGTTGACTAGCAGTCTCTCATGTGGATTTTGAGCACTCATTATCAACTTCTACACTTCACTTTTTCAACAAAACTTGTATTTATTACTGTAATGTCCCTTGTCGGAGTTGTTGTACATGTCTGGACTAGGATTTATATATTTATTCGTTGTAAGTGTTATTGTAAAGGACATTGATTATTAATTAAACCTTGTCATTAAGATGTAATTGATTTATTAATTATAAATCTTTTACTTGATTTCTGCGTATAACTGATTGGTGGTATGGGTTCTCCTATCTAGATTAGTGTAGAGTAGGTGCCAACACGATTTTGTTCCTTAGGTCCTGACAAAAAGACTATGAGGTTTGTTTTATATGCATATCCCGCACAAGATTTACAAAATTTTCTCAAAATTCATTTATAAAGTTGGTATAAAATGTGTATATAACTATATAAAATTTATCTAAAGTTCGTGTTAGATTTTAGATAATTTAATACAACAACAAATACATTGTATCAATTTGTATACAAATATAATATGACTACAATAATAGACAAAACATAAAATAAAAAAATCATTCAAACACAACATACAACTATCATAGAACATGAACACAGTTTCAATGCACGCTATTGTGACTTCAAAGTTAAATGAACTAGGACATAAATTTAAATCAAAACTAGCTCGAATATTATCCACTAACCTCAAATTTTAGATTTGAATCTCCTTTTACATTCCGGTTCTTTTGAGATATCACCAATCTGAAACAAACTTCATTTTAGGCAAATCAATTTTTTGAAATGATCTTTGAGCTCCATTAATGGAGTTTTCACCCACTAAAAATGTTAATTTTCATATCTAGAAAGCCAAGAAACGTGACGACAATAGTAAAACAATTTTGTACTAAACCAAGCACCTGTATTTGTTTTATTAAAACAAGACATTCTCTTAAATTTAAATATTTACACGATCGATTGCAAAATTATTCTTTGATGTTGCATTATTAGGGATCATCTCATTACTTCATGGTCCAAACATTCAAGAAGAATTTCAATATATGAATAGAAATTCGTTATACAAGGAGAAAAGGAAGGGGAAACACAGTGAAAGAGAAGGAGAAGGGGGCAATCAGTGAAGAAGTAGGTTTTTTAGAGATGCTTCATTTTGTAGTATACTTTCCATATTTTGTAAATTGGAAAAACTATCCCTATGTTCAGTAATATAGGATCTTCAGTGTTGGAGGTAAAAATTTCAATGAATAAATAGTAACTTTTAAGATTTTAAGATGTTATTTTGAAGTTATACTTGTAAAATTGAAATCCAATATATTGATTGCTTTTCATTGATAAGATCAAAAAGGGCTAGTGAGCGATGTTCTTTCCCAAAGAAAATGATGTACATACTTCTCACGACTCAAACCCATTGCGAGTGGCACCCATATTAAACCTCCGATGGGAGAATCGACTAACCCAATAAACCATTTATCACTTAGCCGAAATTAGGTAACTATACCAATCTCATTAGCAAAACCAATATTCATCATCTTAAATAAAGAGTAACAATAAAATATGTAGAATAAACCATCCCCTAGAAGCTTAAAGTCACCATACTAAATATGTAATAATTGTCAAAAAGTGGTTGCAACCCATAATCAAAGTAATATCTAAGTCCGAAATGATGGACCACAAAACAAGTGAAGAACTCATGGTAACTCGAATGATGTAGCTCACCCTTGAGCTCGAATTTGATTTAAATCATTGTTGAGGTATCGAAACAATCACACTCAACATAAAGAATAGCACATGTAGTATCAGTACACAAGAAACCATCGTGTACTGGTAGGCTCATCGACCAACCCAAAATGATAAACATGAGCACATAACCCTAACGTCGTATGACAAGACAATCACGAACACCTACCATGCAACCTTACTCCAACTTCATAACACTTTACCTTATTCATACATATCATGGCGTTTAGTCAATATGAGTCAACATGACTGCCAATTTAAATCAAACTATGACTACCAACACGACTCCAACTTCACAATTTATGACTGAAAAATTACACTAACCATGTCTCAGTTTCACAAGTAAATAGAGTACATAGAATAATGTCACTACTTGCAACTAGCTCGAACCACTCAAAGAATCTTAAAATAGAAACAATGACAATTATAATATATCCAATTTTACATAAGGAAGCCACCTTTAGAAATTAAGCACATAAACCGTTTCACTCAAGGAACCAACATATAATGACAACACTTAAGCCCGACTCACTTAAGAAATCAAATAATCAAGAAAACACATAATTCCTAGTTTACACAAGGAATCATCATCCTCACCTGTACTTTATACATTATCACGACCCAATTTCTCAAGTCATGGCACCTGCTATTACTTGCCTATAGGTAAGACAATCCATAGTATACACAGCTAGTAGTGAGCTAAATAGAAAAACAGAAGAAAAATTAAATAAAAGAGAAAAATGACGTGAAGAAGTAAATACATCCTCAAAACCTAGTAAAGTTAATTAAGAGATTCCAATACAATGGGAGTACAAAGTAAGCATGATATATATACATATATATATTTATAAACACACGCATGTATATACATATTGTCATGACTCGAACCAGGGCCTGGTTGTAATGGGTATCTCAAGTCCCACGTGGACCGGAGATAGCCTCCTAAACTTAACCAAACCAAACACAACACACGCCAATGTCGGATGAATTCTGAACATATAACAAAATAGCGTGAAACAAACTTAAGGGAATTCAAATCAAGTCAATAACCACTGACCGAAGATCGGCCAATCAATCGACCGACACCGCCTAATAACGACAATAGTCCAAATAAAGACTTCTAAACAATGAAGTAAAAGTGAATATCTATAATGTGTCGGGACATGCCCCCGACTATAGCCAAAACAAATCTAAGAAGTTTGAGACATATGAGAAAAACGTGAAATATAGACTTCCGATGTATGAAAGGTCACCACTTCAATGTCAACTAATGAGCTAATCCTGAATACTAATCACTGGGTAGGAGGATTAGAAGTATGACCAATTCCTTTATTACGTAGGAATACAACATCTAAAGATGGTTAGCGGGGTGAAAGCTTACATATAACTCAGGGATAAGGATAACATAATGAAATGATCAACAATTTAACATCGTTCAAACGAATACATATACATATATATATCACATGCTGGGATACGAAATAAGGCTTAACATTTATTTTAAAACTTTATCCTGGATTGTGTAACTTAACCATTGTAACATGTGTCCACATGCTATATGGGCACCAACTCTCGCCTCTTAGTCGGGCCCCAGTGCATTGAACCACAATACACATTTAGGCATAGGTTGTTGGTATCGTCATACCAGCTACACTTGCAATATAATAACAACATGCCAAAACTATTTCCATTAACTTGGGGAGAAAAACTTTCTTTGTTCATTAATATTAGGTGAGGGAAATATCAACTCCCTTTGTTTATTCAATCATACCATTGTATTTCAAATACCTCTTTATATCATGCAATAGTTCAAGAATAGTTTAATTTCACAAATTCCCATATTTCTTAATTTAAAACATATTTCACATAATAAGGTTGGGATCAAACCATTTCAAAAGTCACCAGTTTGGGAAAATCACAATTACCTAGTTCATTCACCGTACCCATGCACCCACACATGCAAAACCATAATTAAATTAAGAAAGTTAAATATAAACCATGAGAAACATCATTCAATTCATAAACATACAAAAACCTTCAACCCTTGTTTCAAGACTATCATAACTATCTCATGAAAAATACTTTAAAATACATGTTTTTGACAAATTGATAATGAGGGAAGAGTTATATGCCTTAAACACCAAGAAATTTGAAAAGAAATCGACCCTTGAGCCCTTAGATGACCAACTTGATGAAACTCTAGCTTGACTTGCTAGAGAGAATTTAAAGAGCCTTTTGGAGTGTTTAAGAAGTTACGTATATTATTTTTTAGTGCTAATGATACCCTAAAGGGGTTATACGACATGGGTTTCAATTTGGGTAAGATGGAAAATATGCAGAATGCCCTTTAACTTAAAAGCTAAAAAAGTATTGTACTGAACTATGGGTCAATCTGTGTCTTGTAGCCACTCTATATGATTCGTCACCACGAGTCATAACCAAGACAGCCCCTAGGACCCCCACACACTGTTGAACCTACAACTCATAGGAATCATATGTAATGAGATAGCATAACTCATAAGGTCCAGTCGTAGTCCACACAGAACCCAATTAGGTAAACACTGGACATCCTATGATTTGTACCCAAAGAATCGTAACAAGTCCTTACTGCTCATGGTGATCCACTCCTACTCATAGCAAAACTTAGCCACTAAATTTCTGATTTGGTTTATGATTCCATCCCAATAACTCGTCATGAGTCTTTACGACTCGTACCCTTGAGTCGTACCCAAGGCAAAAACTCGAAGAAACTTCACTGGACACTTTATGACTAAGGTCACCTGACCCATCAAGACACCCTACTACTCATAGGGTGAGTCATATCAAAGGCAGCGAGCTCAGAACTCAAAAAAATTTCTAGAGCCAAAAACTCGAGTGGTTACATACTCCTCCTTAGGATTATTCATCCTCGAATGATAGTACAAGATATTTGTTAGCACAATTTGACCTCATAGACCTCTACTCTTACCTTTAAAAAAGACAAAAAATAAAGATGCTAAGGAAATCACATTTTTCTTTAAAAAATTAGAAAATAAAGATGTTAAGGAATACACATACCTTAAGCACAATTATCCAGAATGGGAAACAAGAATGGATACTTGGAATTCATGTCCCCTTCGGCTTCCCAAGTAGCTTCTTCAACCTTTTGGACCCTTTAAAGAACCTTTACCAAAGCCACGTCCTTCGTCCTCAACCGATGGACTTGACGATCCAAAATCTCAATTGGGACCTCCTTATAGGATAGGGAATCTGAGACCTACCTCCTCCAAAGGAACATCCATTGAAGGATCACCCACACACTTCCTTAAAATTGAAACATGAAACACTGGGTGAATAGAGCATAAACTAGAAGGCAACTCTAATTCATAGGCAACATTACCAACCTTCATTAAAACCAAGTACAAACCAACATAAAAGGAGTTGATCTTTCCCTTATTACCAAACTTCATCACTCCCTTCATCGGAGATACTTTTAAGAATACCTAATCACCAACACTAAATTCCAACTCTCTTTGGCTCACATCCGCGTAGGACTTTAGGAAACTTTGGGAGGCCTTAAGTCTATCCCAAATCACCTTAACCTTCTCATGGATTGGTGAACCTAATCAGAGCCAAACAACTTATTTTCACAAACCTCAAACCACCTAATAGGGGATCTATACCTTTTACCATATATGGCCTTAAGGGAGCCATACCAATGCTGGAATAATAACTATTGTTGTAGGTAAATTCTATGAGGATCAAGTGGTCAACCCAATTACCACTAAAATCAAACACACAAGCCAAAACATATATTTCAAAACCTGAGTTGTCCTTTTCTTTTGCCCATCCGTCTATGGGTGGAACATGGTACTAAGGGTCACCTTATTCCCCAAACCTCACTGGAATGACCTCTAAAAATAGGAGGAGAACTGAGTACCCCTATCAAATATGATATGAAATGGAGTACCATGCAACTTTATGATCTCCCTAATGAACAACTTGGCATAATATTTAGAATAAAAATTTGTCCTCACTGGAAAGAATTGAGCAAACTTAGTGATTATATCCACGATAACACAAATCAAATCAAATTCCTGGAAAGACTGCAGAAGACCAGTAATAAAATCTATATTAATTATGTCTCATTTCTACACTGGCAGCTTAATCTCTTGAGTCAACCCACTGGGCCTCAAGTGCTCTACCTTTACTTGTTGACACACCATGCACTTAGTCATAAAATTGGCCATATCTCTCTTCATATTATTCCACTAATAAATCTCTTTAAGATCATGATACATTTTCATCAAACATGGATGAATAGTATAACATGACTCATGAGCTTTGGCAAAAATTGTTCCTCGCACCTAATCAACATTGGGATCACATAATCTACCTTGGTAACTCAAGATACCATCACCACTAATATCAAAAACCACTACTTTCTATGTACCTATATCATTCTTGATTTACATCAAGATAGGATCCACCACTTACTTCTCCTTTACTTCAGCACCAAGAGATGACTTTGCCATATCTTGAACAATTATGCCACTTTCCTTTAAATCCAAGAGATGAACTCTAAGATTAGTCAAACAATGAATATCCTTCAAGAAATCATGTTTCTCCTCATCCACATGAGACAAGCTTTCCATGGACAACCTACTAAGAGCATCAACAACCATGTTAGCTTTACCTGGATGGTAGTGAAGACTCATGTAATAGTCCATTAGCAACTCAAGACACCTCCTTTTCCTTAGATTTATTTTTTTTGGGTGAACATGTATTGTAAGCTTTTATGATCATAATAAATATCAACATGGACCCTATACAAATAGTACTACTAGGTCTTCAATGCAAACATCGCTGTTAGTAATTCTAAATTATGGGTCAGATAATTTTTCTCATGAACTTTCAACTACTTAGATGCATAACCAACCACTTTGCCATGTGACATTAATGCATAGCCCAAATCCCAGCCGGGATGCATCATAATAGATAACAAAATCATAAGTACCTTTAGTCAAAGCCAATACCAGAGCCACGGTTAACTTATTCTTTGGCTTCTCAAAACTACCTTCACAAGCATCAGACCATGAGAATTTTACCTTTTTCTGAGTTCACTTAGTCAATAGGGGAGTGATAGAAGACAAACTCTCCACAAACCTTCTATAATAACCAGCTAAACGTAAGAAGCTCTGAATAACAGATGGAGTAGTGGGTCTAGGGCACTTCTTAACTACTGCAACTTTCTGTGGATCCACCATGACCCCTTCACTAGAAAAAAACATAACCCAGATATGTTACAATATTCAACTAAAACTCACACTTAGAGAACTTTTCATATAAATACTGATCCTTGAGGGTCTGAAACAAAAGGTAAAGGTGATCATCATAATCCGCCTTACTTTTAGAATACACTAAAATATTATTGATAAAGACAAGGACAAAAAATCCTAGAACTGACAAAAAACCCAATTCATAAGAACCATAAATGCGGATAGGGCATTGGTCAAACTAAAAGACATCACCAAAAACTCAAAATGACCATACCTTGCTCAAAAGGCAGTCTTAGGGATATTCGCCTCCCTAGCTTCAATTGATCGTACCTAGGATGAAGATTAATTTTGGAAAAGAACTTATCACCTTGAAGCTAATCAAAGAGATCATCAATCCTCAGAAGTGGATACTTATTCTTTACGGTTACTTTATTTAGTTGGAGGTAATCAATACATATTTGAAGGGAACCATCCTTCTTATGTATGAAGAGACCTGTAGTACCCCACAGAGACACACTAGGGAGAATAAAAACCTTATCAAGAATATCTTCCAACTTCTCCTTGAGCTCCTTCAACTTAGCTAGAGCCATCCCATCCTACAAGGAGGGACAAAAATAGGATGAGTGTCTGAAAAAAGATCGATCCCAAAATCAATTTCCCTATCGGGAGAAATACTAGGAAGATCATCAGGTAATACCTTAGAAAATTCACAGACCATAAGGGCAGTCTGTAAAAAGGAACTTTAGATCTAGAATCCTTATTATGTACTAGGTGATAGAGGAACCCTTTAGAAACCAATTTTGGGGCTTTCAGATATGAGATAAACCTTTTCTTAGGCACTGGGGAAATACCATCCCATTCGATTAATGGCTTATTTAGGAAATGGAAACTGACCCTTCGGGTCTAAAAATCAAGAGAAGCATAGCATGAATGCAACCAATCCATTCTCAAAATCATATAAAGTCCAACATGTCCAACTCTATTATATCCACTAAGGTCTCCCTACTATGAAATGACATCACATAAATTGTATAAACTCTTCTAGCCATAATGGAATCAGCCACAAGGGTAGATACAGAGCAAGGATCCAAAATCCACTCAGGATCAAAACCAAAATAAATAGCCATATAAAGGGTCACATAAGAGAGAGTAGGCCCAGGATCAAGTAGACCATATATATCATGAGAAAAGAGTTTAAGAATACTAGTAAAAATATTGGGGATCACCTCAAAAACTTGGCGAGAGGCAAGAGCATATAGATGGTTTCGACTAGTGCCGAAGCTAGAAGTAGAAGAGCACCCTTTAGTGTAGGAGCAGATCAAGTAGCAACAAGAATCTTATTTTCTCTAGATGCAAACTTAGATGGATAATCCCTCTGCAGATGACTAGTCTGACCATATTTAAAGAACTTGTTCCTTCCGTCATTATAAAAACCACGATGAACCTGACCATAAAATCTAAAATAAGTATGTGACAGAGCTGACTAAGCCTAACTAGCCTGTGATTGGGATCCTTGTGCTCTAAACCCACCATCATACTGAGAACAACAGTCACCTAACGACCTCAAAGAAAGATCACTAGCTGTAGAGTAAGAACCAAAATTTCTCCACTTCTTCTTAGAAAACTTCTTACTATCTTTACCACTTTACTGCTGACCTTCACCCCGATTCAAATAGTAAAACTACTTATTCTGCCTTTCACTCATCTTTACTTGCTTCTTATTTTCTTTATTCATTAGCTTTATGTACACCATAAGTCTAGAGATGTCTATATCCTTCTACAATAAGGAAATCTTGCTTTATAAGAAAAACTAATGGGACAACCCTTAAGTAAACTTCCTTATTCTAGCCCTTATGCGAAACACCAACTCAGGAGCATAACGAGACAACTAATTAAACTTCAAGGCATACTCTTTTCCTGACATCCTACAAATTCCTCAATCTTTGCCTCTCTCAACTCTTAAGGAATGAAATAGTCAAGGAAAGCACTAGAAAAATTATCCCACAAGGTGGACTCAGAATCATCACCCCTAGATTGGTCCCACTCCTCATTCTATTGGTATGCCATATCCTTCAATTAATAAGCAGCTAACTCTATGCCCTCCACATCAGTAGCATACATCACACAAAATATTTTTTCCATGTCATTAATAAAGTTTTGTGGATCTTTCTTAAATTTAGAGCCAGTGAAAATAGGAGGACTCAACCTTATAAATTGGCCAACCCTAAGATAATGAACAATACTTTAAAACACATGCTTTTAAAAAAATTATAATGAGGGAAGAGTAACATGCCTTAAACACTAATAAATTTAGAGATGTAACACCCTGCACCATTAGGCTAGAATTTAAACCATTATTCCTACGCATATTGTTACACCCGTAGTATTCTCAACTTGATACCACACTTAGTAGCATGCTTAAAGAACTAACAACCTGAAATTTCCTAAGTGTTCAAAGGACTTAGTTATATTGTAAGTTCCTAAACTTCAATAATTTCTATTTTGACTTTTTTGACCCTAAGACTTAGATTTTTGAGTTAATTCATATTCAGGGGTGTAAAAGGGATGTCTCGGGGAGTTTTAAATTTTTTAGGTTGGGATTTTGGCGTGTTTGGAATTTGAAAATAAAAAGTCACCGCGATCGCACCGCGTCATGGTGTCTATAGCGGTGGGACTTCCAATACATCGTAGTGTGTTTCAAAAATAAAATTCTGTAGTAACTTTTAAAACCAAGGGGTAGTCTTATCTTTTCCCTACAACCCTAAATCATGTTAACAATAAATTAAAATGTCTAAAGGGCATAATATGCACAAATTCACTTAAAATCATCTCAAAATAAAACCCTAAACTTCCTTCTCAAAGATCAAGAATTTATCTTAAAGTTCAAGATTTTCAAGAAACGGGTCAAGATTCAGATTCTCTTCTTCAAACTAAGTAATCTAAGGTATGTGGGGCTATCCTAAAAAACTCTATAGGCATAAGTTATGGTTTTATTAAGCTTTTAAAAGCATGTTATGATGTTTATAACAAGGCTTTGAATAATTATTTTGAATAGCCAAATCATGAAACCCCTTTTCAATTATATATATATATAGAGAGAGAGAGAGAGACATTATTTTGGTCTTGAGGCCTCCTCTTAAAATTAATTTTTACTCATGTAGATGTAAGTATGCATTTTGAGTTTTTCAATGATTAAATTGAGAGCATGAATGTCAAAACCCCTCTTATGTTAAGATACATCTTTATTTCACATATTATAGGTTGTTCAATTACATGTTTAAAGCATGAGATGAGTGTTTTACTATTGTTTTGAACTTGATATTCATTATGAATTGAAGAGAGGGTGGTTTTTATTTATAAATGTTCAAGGTGACAACGGAAAGAGTTGCATGGATTGTTAGAAAGGAATTGACCATCATATGTTAAAATATTGAAAAGGGAAAATCTTTGAATAAGTTTTGCACATGTTTTGTAATAAGGGCTCCCTTGCATTGTTAAAATATTTTTGGGGGTCAAATGACTGAGCTGATTGAAAAATATAAATAAGAACATTGTTTGGCATAGTCATACGACTTGCAAGTCTTTGTATTATGATACCAAACAGATGAATGCCATAGCAGGTTCAGAATAGACTAAATATAGATTTTACTTAGATTTTTAGATATTGAATTCAAAAAGATACATTTTTAGAAAAGGTTAAAAATGGGCTTAAAGAGAGTTAGATAGTTACCCTAAAAAAGTAGTAGTTGAAAGACTATGTTAAAAATTGTGATTTGCCAACACGAGATTATGGTACCCTGCTTTGGAATCTTATGTACCCTGATTCATGTCATCCTAAATTGGAACTATGGTTAGGATCCCTTCTTTGTGATCTTGTACACTACTATGACATATTGATTTGATCGGGGGATTTTTTCAGCCAACTATGCGATCTTATGTGTACTTCTTCCCTCTTTATATATACTCTAATCCTTGCGACAAATTTTGATTAGGGCCTTGGCCACTGAGTCAAGGACGGATTCCATATAGCCTATGGAATTTTAGATTGTATGGTGTACCCTCTAGTTCAGAAGAATAACAAAGATTAGAGTTATGATTTCGAGAAAGTGTTCTGAAATTTATCAAATTATGCCTGTGTTTTCAAATGTTTTAAGATGATATGTTTTATGAAATGCTCTCACCTATGTTGTATAAAAATGTATTTTATTTTTGGATTGTTGTGTGTACCTGTACATCTGTATTGAACCCTATATTTTGGATTCTGAGGCACAGTCTAGTGGTCATGCAACATAGTAGATTGTTGTCAGAAATTCAGAATTGATGAGCCTTTCTTATTTTGGAAGGCCTTATCTTATAATTTCATTATTTTTAGTTCATGGTCCAATCGAGGGCCTTCTCCCAATCTTTAAGAAGATGTTTTTTCCTTTTAGTTAGTAGAGATTTCACAGACATGTGTTAACTAGATTTGGGTCTTGATAAAATTATAACTGTATAGTTTTGTTGAAATCAAATGACCATGATTCCGTTTAGTATTTGTGTATCTTTATAGCTTATGAATTATGCATATGATTTCCATTTAGAAGGTCTCTTGGGACTTCATGGTTCGGGATGCCCATCGCGGCTAGGGCCTCAGTTTGGGTCATAAAAAACTTTGTAACAGAGCATGGTTCATAGTCCTAGGGTGTCAACAAAGTCATGTCTAGTAGAGTCTTACTTATGGGTGTATTGTACACCACACTTATAATAAGGATGCTACTAACTATTTAGGAGTTTTTCCTTATTCTTTCATAATCTAGTTCATGCTATAGCATCATCCATAAGAAAGTTATCAAATTTTCTTCTTTTTTCAAATTTCATGGGCTATGTCTCATCGTCGAGTAAATTCAAGCACAGAAGCTTAGTGTCTAAATGATGTGCTCCCTTTCTAATAGATTCATAGATGATTATGAAATTGCACAAGGACTTGAGAGGCATCCATAGGTGCTTTAAAGTATAATTATTTAAGCTTATACCCCTATCTACATTATTCATGCAGTTGAGCCTGAGGTATGGAGTATATTCAATCCTTTTTCTAAAGACTGCCTTTAGAACCCGATATGGTCACTATGAGTTTCTTATCATGTCCTTTGGGTTGACCAATGCCCTGGCGGTATTCATGGATTTGATAAATAGGTGTTCCATCCGTTCTTGGACATATTTGTCATTGTATTTATTGATGATATCTTGGTCTATTCTAAGAGTAAGGTAGATCATCTGGATCACCTCTATGTCGTGTGGAAAGCTTTGAGTGATTGTCTTTTGTATGCCAAGTTCTCCAAGTGTGAGTTCTGGTTGAAAGCAGTAGCTTTTCTTGGTCATGCCATCTCTAGTGAAGGGATCATAGTGGATCCCTAAAAAATTATGGCGGTTAAGAAGTGGCCTAGACCTACGACTCTAACTGATATTTGGAGCTTCTTAGGTCTAGTCGGTTATTTTAGAAGGTTTGTGGTAAGTTTTTCTATTATATCTGCCCCATTAACCAAATTGACCCAAAAAAAGGTTAAGTTCTTATGGTCTGATGCGTGCAAGGTTAGTTTTGAGAAGCTGAAAGATAAATTGACCTTGGCTCTAGTTTTGACCTTTCCCAAGGGTATTGATGGTTTTGTGGTCTATTATGATGTTTCTTGTGTTGATATTGGTTGCGTGTTAAAGCAACATGGTAGGGTGGTGGCCTATACTTCTAGGCAATTAAAAGTTCATGAAAAGAACTACCCTACCTATGATCTAGAATTGTTAGTTGTGGTCTTTGCTTTGAAAATTTTGCGGCATTATCTTTATGGTATTCATGTTAACATTTTTTCCGATCATAAGATCCTCTAATATGTGTTTACTCAAAATGAGTTGAATTTTCGACAAAGAAGGTGGCTTAAGCTATTGAAATACTATGATATGAGTCTTCATTACCATCCCAGTGAGGCAAATGTAGTTGCCAATGCTCCTAGTAGATTGTCTATGGGAACTTGGCCCATGTTTATAAGGAAAAGCGAGAATTGGTGGAATATATTCATCGATTGGATAATCTTGGAATTTGACTTGCGGACTCCGATAATAGTGATGTGTTTGTGCATCTAATATCTCAATTGTCTTATGTTGGTGAGATAAAGGAAAAGAAAGTCTTAAACCATAAATTGATGAAGATCAGGAGTAAATTAGTCAACACAAAGCCGCAGACTTTGTAATTGGTGGTGATCGAATCTTGAGGTACCAAGGTAGGCTAGGTGTTCCCGACATCGATAAATTGAAGAAAATGGTCATGGATGAGGCTCATGGATCTGTTATGCTATTTATCCCGATTCTACCAAGATGTATCATAACTTAAGACAGTTCTATTGATGGAAAAATATGAAGCATGATGTTGCTAGCTATGTGGCTAAATGTATGGTGTGCCAACAAGTAAAGTTTGAGAATTTAAGGCCCGGTGGCCTATACCAACAAATTATGTTGTCTAGGTAGAAATGGGAGTCTATTTATATGGACTTCATTACCGGTCTTCCTAGATCTTGGAATCAATGTGATTCTATTTGGGTCATCGTTGATAGAATGACCAAGTCCGCCCATTTCTTACCCATAATAACTAATTCTCAGCAAAAAATTGTGGTAACTTATATCATGCAGACATTGTGAAGTTGCATGGTGGTCCGATGTCTATTATTTATGATAGTTGTCCACTATTTTTATCCTACTTTTTGATGTTGTTCCAAAGAGGTTTGGGAACTACGCTGTGCCTTACCACTGTATTTCACACGCAAACGGATGGTCAAGCAAAGAGAACTATCCAAATATTGAAGGATATGTTGCGGACTTGTGTAATTGATTATGGTGGAGTTGGTATGACCACTTGTCTTTGATTGAATTTGCCTATAATAATAGTTACTACTTTAGCATTGGCATGGCACCTTTTGAAGCATTGTATGGCAGGAGATGCTGATCTCATATTGGGTGGTACGAAGTTGGCAAGAGTAAGTTTCTTGGGACCAATTTAGTCCACCAAGACTTAGATAGGTATGTGTTGATCTCATTACTTTGATTTATGTCTTTGATAGATAATAAAGTAAAGGAAGATACTTAGGAGGAAGAAGAGGACATAAAGCTCAAGTACCCGCATTTATTCCCCATTCTGAAAGCTTGTGATGGAGGTATGTGTTGATCTCCTTACTTTGATGTATGTCTTTGATATATAATAAAGTAAAGTCTCCAATAATTGATATTGGTTTATGTCTTTTTTAGACAATACATTAAATTTCCTAATGTTTGAAATGATTGGTATCTTATTAGACCATGGATTAAAGTTCCTAATTCTATGAAATAGTGTCTAACTTGTTGTGATGGGTTTAAGTCCTTAATACTTTGAACTGATTGATGTCCTTGATAGATGATGGAGTAAAGTTTCCAATGCTTTAGGTTGCCTTACATCTTTGTTATATGATGGGTTGAAGTCCCTAAGTCATAAAATGAGTAGGTATTGGAAAGAAATGGATTGGAGTCCCAAGACCAATGAAGTAAAATAGTTGATTGATGATGATCATGATATGTGTTGTGTTGCATTATTGTTGTATGCTTGTTCTAACTCGTGTAATGGTTGTTTTGATGCATATTGATGTGTTAAATTGTGTTTATGCTTACCTTAACCATCATTTGCGGATGAATGATCCTAAGTGGGGGAGAATGAAATGCCCGGGAAGGTGACCATGAAAAATCTTTGGTTGTATGGCAATGATCATCACATGTGTGTTATGTTGTGTCCTTGTTGTATATTGTTTCCAACTTGTGTAAGTACTTATTAGGTGCATATTAGGGAGTTAAATTGTATCTATACTTACCTATCCATGTGGAAAAGAATTGTAACACTTAGACTTAAACCCTTGAAGAAGACAACAACCTTTTTGATGTGTCTCGGGTGGATACGGTTGAGTGTGCTTGAGTCGTACCTTAGGTCATGACTCGTATCCACCATGACCTCCCCAGTCATACCCTAGACAGTATGTTAGGTCAGTATACAGTCCACCATAATACAATGTCATCCCTTGGTCGTAACAAAGCTCATGAGTCGTAAGCTGCCCAATCGTATGGAGTGAAACCTAGCCTAGATTGGACTATTTTTCTTACGAGTGGTCTATACAAATTAGGTCATGCATCATACCCTTAGGATATGACTCAAGGGTTCCTATTCATGCCCTAACTAGTGTGGTTGACCTAGGGGAAGCCTTGGGTACGAGTTAGGGTACCACTCGTACCCTAGGCTACGATTGCCAAGTGAATCGTGAGGGGGAGTCATACCCCTACACATGTGTGTTTTCCATATTTTAACCTAGGACCTTTTGGTCATTTCCCTTGCCTTAAACCATATTTACTTGACCTATATAAGTTTGGGTAGCCTCCCAAGTCTTCATTGGCAAGGCTTAAACATCAAAATACTCTAAAGGCTCTTTGAAATAGGATTGGAGCCTAGGGTTTGAAGGTGTTCATATTGTGGAAAGAAAGAAGAGTAAAGATTTTTGGTGATTCTAGTTGTTTAATTAATATGTCTCTTGCTGTCTTTAAATAAATCTAAACCCATGTATTTCACACTTTAATTAGTAAGTGTATAAAAAGGGTTTTGACACCTAACAATGAATGACAATGATTCTTGTATATACTTGTGTTGATATATGTGTTTATTAGTAGATTGCATATGTAGGTTCTTGTTGTATTTTTTTTAACATGAGGGTCTTGAGTAACCTAGGATTAATGATTTCTACCATGAAAATGATCTTGGTATAAGTATGCACAAAAGATGTCTGTTAAAATGTCTAAGTGAAATGACTAGTTGCATGCTGATAATGTGTTAAGCTAAGGCAATGACCCTAGTGACCATGAATGATTGTTGAATGACCTTGTGGAGGTATTATGAACCATCTATTGTGAAATTTGTAATATTGTTGGTTGATATCTAATGTAAGGGTAAAGTCCCTAGATATAGGGATGAACTTGATTTGTGCATAGAACCTAAGTATGGTAAGAATGTCGTAATAGATTGCTAATGAAATGTAAATAGCTTGTGTTCGTATTGATGACCATGAATGGAATTGTATAATTGAACTAAGTGAAGGCATTGGCCTATTAAGATGATTGAGCAATGAAGGCTCCCATAATCACCATGACGTCTTGTACACTATTGAAATAGGCTAAATGGCTAAAGTCCCTAAATGTTGTATTAAATATGTGTTGATGCATGGAAAAGAGGGTAAAGTCCCAAATTTTAACAAACGATGGTTGTGATGGCTTGAGGTTAAATTCCCATGCCTTATGTGATGTCTTGAGGGCAAAGTCCCTTTCCCAATGAAAATACAAGGTAAAGTCAGTTGCTTACAAAGAGCTCTTGAGATCAAAGCACCTCGCCTCATAAAGAGGCTTGTGGTAAAGTTCACCTAAGGCTTGTGGTAAAGTATAATTATGTCTGGTGGTAAAGTCCACCTATGGCTTGTGGTAAAGTCCACCTATGTGTGTGGGTAAAGTCCCTTGCTTGAATGGCCTAAGTATTTGGGTAACGTCCCTTATTGAGTAATGTTGTGTGTGGATAAAGTCCTTAGTATATTGAACATGTGTACATGGGTGAACTCGCCAGTCTAATGATAATATGAATATGGCTAAAGTCCATGGTCTATTAATCATGATGAACCTATAAGCGTGGGAGGTGGTAGACCTCTACCTTACTTCTAATGAAAGAATGTTTGAGAATGTTGATGAACCTTGATATCTTGATAGATATATAGTATATGTATATGTATGGATAAGCGTATGAATGTGATGAAATATGATACATTGATTTGTTGTTTATTGATGATATTATTTTATCACTTATTCTTGAGTTACATGCTAGCATTCCAACCGCTAACCATCTCGGATGCTATGTCCCCACGTGACGGAGGAACTGGAGCATCCTCTTATTTTCCTGCGTAGTGATTAGATGATCAAGCAGTTTGTCCATTGACTTGAAGGGGTGAGCTTTGTTACATCCGGAAGACCTTCATCTCTTAGTCCTTATCTTTAGGCTTAGTCTCTTTAAGACATGGTTTGGCTATAGTCGGGGGAATGTCCCGACACATGCATTTATTGACTTTGATTTTGTATAGAGTAATTATGAACAATTGTGAACTTTGTCTTAATTATTATAATGAATCTAGTGTTGACTTATGTTATTATTTCCACTATTCTAATTTGTGAGTTGGATCTCCTCCAACTCCTCTGGTAGGTTAAGACGATTACGTTGGGTTATCAGGGCAACCTCTGGTTCATGTGAGGTTGAGGTGCCTATACGACATGGTCTGAAATTCGGGTCATTTCACCTTACGACTAAGGTCACCTAACCCGTTAAGGCATCCTATGACTCATAGGGTGAGTCGTATCTATGGCAGCGAGTTCAGAACTCAAAAAATTTTCAAGGGCCAAAAACTTGGGGTGTTACACATATTGAATTATCTTTAAAATGCAAAATAAAGTTTAGTCAAATAATAATTAGGAGATCAAGAACACTCCAAATGTTAGGATCCCATCCCTTTTCTTTGACGCAAGGCTTTTCAGCACGATGCATGCATCAACAAAAAGAGCTGCATAGGTGTAGTGTAAGTACCAAACACATGATACTCAGTAGGATTCGACCAACTGAGCGCTAGAAATAGAGAAAGTATAAATAACATGTAAAGTAGGAAATATTCTACATGCAACTATCTAATAAATGACACATAATAATGCTAAGGGCAAAGTAGGAATAACCTATCATACCCTACAAGTAATCCGAGATGAAGATATACCAGTACTAAGGAATACTATCATGTAATACCAGTACACAGAAAATGAAACCGCGATACCATATATGGCTTGTCAATATATGATAAAATTGTGAAGGGGGAGGTATACAAGATACTAGAGCAATATAGAAAAAGCGATATATAATAGTAAACTGATAAAAGGGAATATACAATAATAATAATAATAATAATAATAATACAAAGAAAGCTGGTCATATATCATAAGACTAACTGAAGTTGTAAGTGCTAGTCTGAGGGAGCTGGCCCAGCAACCAAAAAACCATAGGGATTATGATATAGAGGAGGGATATAGCTCTAGCATAACCAGGGCCTCTAACTAAAGTGTGAAATAATCAAAAGATAGTCTAACCATACAAACCTATAATGACCCTCCTATCATTTCCTTAATTTTCTTGTAGTTTTGATGTTTCGAGCATTCCCACAATGTCTATATGTCATATATGACTTGTCGGAACCATCAGTTTGGTGATCAGATAGTTTTTTTAGATTTTAGGTTGATTTTCCTATTTTGGAGCTTTTGTTGTTTAGGATTTGGTCTCAGACCCAAGATCCTACTAGATGACCTTGGATGAAAATTTCGACAGCGTCTCTTTTAGCTTAGGTGGACTCTTGGTTTGGGTCCCAAGGCACCCGATCTTATTTTAATCTATTGGTCTGAGAGTTAAGAAACTGGAAATTGAGTATGGGACCCACACTTCATAGAAACAACCTTGGATGGGAATTTTGACTATGCCATTGAGTTTGAAATATTGAATTTGATAGGGCCGCATAGTTTATTTGTATATACGATATTTTAGATGAATTCCAAGGGGTTGGTGGAGAATTAAAATTTCAAAATCTAAGCTGGTGCTGGTGTACCCTCGATCGTGACATATGTGTCATGATAGTTATCAGTCATTGCGATCATTATACTCATGTCACGATCATGGCTCATCTGACAGTCAGCAGGTATGGTGATCATGAGCCATCATCACGATTGCGGTTCATTTTGGCTGCCACTCAATATGGCGACTGCAAACCACGCATTGCGATCGCGACACTCCAGTGCCTAGAATAGGTATAAATACTCTCTTTTCAAATTGTTTTTGCCATTTTCTCATCAATTTCCAATAGAACTAAACTGTAGAAGTTGAGAGAACTTAGAATTGAACCTTGTAGATGATTTTGGGAGCTTGGTTAATAATAATTCCGTGATTTCCCTTTGAATTCATGGTAAGATTCTTTCAATTTCTTGATAAATTCATAGAAATTAGGGATTTGAATTCTAAAAGTTTAAGGGTTAATTTAAGACTTGATTTGTGCTCCATTTTTGTTCAACTTTTAAACACAACTTCTTTATCCTTCAAGGGACCTCATGACAGATTCAATTTTGGATTTTATTTACAGGCCCCATGGGCCCTTTCTTGACCAAAAATTTAACCTAACCAGTTATATGGAAATACGAGTCCTATTTGACTCCTAATAATGCATGGCTTATGATTTTAATAGTGTAGGGACATTTCGAGATGATGTGTTTTATATATTGTATGTAAATGTGAATGTTATGATTTATTATGGGTAGAACACCATGACTTAGTCTTTATTATTGATATTTGTTGATTAGATGAGTAATTTGACACATTAGGTGAAATACCTATTACAATTTTAGGATCCTATTGCTTTTTTCACAAATTAAGATAATTCTTAGAATTAATATTCTATTATGATAGATTTGGGATGTAGTTTTAAGTGTTGGAAGCGTGATTTGTATGAATATCCTTATGTGGGCTATTTAACGACCTTAAAACTATAATTTAGTTAGAGCTGAATTAATTGTTTATGTTCTAGGTGGAATTTCTATCTTAGGGATAATTGTGGCTTACGTACTATCTAGAAGTCAATTTAGACACCTTAACCTAGTTTGGGGTAGAAGTTGCCTAAATATGGAATTCAAGGATTAGAAGTGGGTTCCTCAGGTTCACATTAGGCCAAGACTTGTGCTATCCCTTATGGACTTATTTACACATGTTCGACATACTTGGGACATTGAGCCTTTAGTATAAGAGCACTTTATGACTTGGTGAATGATGATGGTTTTCTCTGATTATGATTAATGTCATGTAGCTATGATATGGCTTTTGGATTTGATTTATTATATGGTCTATCGACATTCTTAGTAATATAGGCATATATGTAGTTATGATACATGATCTATAGATATGAGTACCTTTTGAATATGATATGCCCATAGATATGATTTATGACCTATAAATAAGATATTCTTTAGATATGATTTATGGCTTATAAATATGTATGCCTGGTAGATATAATTTATAGCCAATAGATATGATATGCCTTATGGATAAAATATGGATTATAGATAACGGTATGACTCTTATATATGCTATGACTTTTAGATATGAGATGGCTTATGGATATGATTATTGATATGGGTTTCGGATATGTATGTGTACCTAAGGTCGTGACTATGATATTATAGTTATTTCAGACATATTATTGGGCCCAAGTTCATGTTACGATATCAATTGGAATCCGGGAAGTGTTTATCCTTGTAAAAGATATGGCTGTAGTTTAGAGATATATAAATGCTTATGGTTCCATTGTTTGAACACTAGCGATGACATGTATAGATTCGATACATTCATGATCATTTAATCGGTAAATGATACAATTTCAACTAAAATATGATTATATTACTATTTTTCCTAAATAAGAGTTAAAACCCACTTTACACGTTAAAAATAGATTTATTCATAAAAATAATTGCTCTATCTTAATGAATAACCTATGTGTAAAGAGATTGGAAATGATGTTTGAAAGATTTAACCGCGATAGATTCTGGTCTATGATTCTATAACACCCCATACTTTTGGGCTAGACTTTGAAGCATCATTCTTACGTGTGTTGACTCTAATACCATGAATCATTTTTGAATACACGTGTCATGATCTTTATCCTGCTGTATGAAGTAATTTTAAGGTAACAAATATTCATAAAAATCACTTAGAACAAAGTTTAGCTAAGAGCCTTTGATTCATCCAAAGTTTGGTATTTGATTCTACAAGGATCGACTTTGAATATGCATAGCTTTTATATTCTAGGAATTTTTTAGATCAATACCCACCAAGTTGTAGATAATTGAATTACCTTTCCAACGATACCAATTTCGCCTTAATCCAATACCCGAGCAAAAAGTTATGACTACTTTTGTGAGAAACAATAAGGTCTCGCGATAGGCCCGTGATGTGAGGTCCATTCCTCATTTCTGGGAGATGCAATGTGAGGTCCATTCCACAATTCTGGGGGTCACTCCACGAGGATTATTTACGTGGAAAAAAATAGGCCAAGGGGCAGCTTAGTCCTTTTCCCTCATCCCCAGCCGTCCAAACATGATTTATAACTCAAAAAGGGGAATTATTTGCCCATCTTCTTCAAATCAACTCACATAAAAACCCTACCCATTCCAAAGAACAAATTCAAGTTTTTTTTCTTGAGAAATCAAGGTTCCAAGCTACTAAGTTCAAGCAATCTACGAAAATTCTTCTATTAAGGTATGTTAGATGTTTATCCATGGGCCCTTTTCACCCATGAAATCCAAGAATCCATCTTTCATGTTTTAAATTATGAAATTACATATTTATAATGATTTATATCCTTAAATATTTTATGAATTTTAATTATACATGATGTTTACAATCTATTTTCGTTGAAAGCATCCCTTACACGTTTGAAGCATGGAATTTCATTGTTAAATCCCTAAGTATGGTTTAGTATTGCAATCATGCTATTCCCACATATTTCACTCATTCCCATGCTTAATTAAATGAATATCTTGCCATTTATATTTCAAGTTAAGATTATAATTGGTTTTAAGTGGAATCCATTATAGTATGTTTTAAATATTGTGATTCCCATATCATGTTCATAAGAATTCAGAATAAATCCTCAGTTTATGATTTTGTCATGTGATCGTGCTATCTCATCATGTTTAAAAGTATTCCCATGTTAAAGTCTTGATCCCCATGTGTTTGATGAAATGCCAAAGTGATGGAATCTGAGTAGTGATTCCCTATTATTGTTTTAAAAGCTTTCATGTGTTCCTATTGTTGTGCTATCGAGTCCTGGGGGTTATGAATACCCAAAATTTATCTACTTACTTAGTCTCAGTATTGTCAATATGGTTTTGAATAAGGTATGAGCATTATCAGTTCCATAGTTAACATATCAGTCAGTCTTAGATCAGTTCAATAATCCGAGTCAGTTCACTTGGAAGTAAAATTTAGCACCAAGTGAACCCAGGGATGGGGCATCACCTGCAAGTTAAGGGTTTGACTCTTAGTAGCAATTCCTGTATTACAGAACTACGTAGCAAGCATAGGTTGAGATGTTAACTGGCCCATTGAGGGTTGACACATATCTCACTAGGGAACCTGCCAATAGAGGGTGACTCTTTAGTTCTTTGGGACTTCACTTTAGTGGATCCACACAGCCATTATTATTACCTATGGCATGGTACTGACACACTTCCAATTGGGGTCACAGGTTGGACTCCAATTAGCTTATTTGGGGCATGTCAGTTAGATAATAGCTCACACAGTCTCAGTCCAGTATTTAGTTCAGAGTTTAATTTTCAGGCTTTGCTTGATCATGGCATACAGTTATTAGTTGCTCAATATCAGTATTTCAGTATTTTAATTTGCATACTACCCCTGTATTATGTCATATGCTTAGTCTTGCATTCTCAGATTTTATAATTTCCTCACATACTACACACCAGTTATCTTATGCTTTATATTTAGTCGGTTATTATTCATGCTTAGAAGCCATGTATATCATCCTAACCTCATTTAGCATACTAGTACTTTTAAAGTACTGATCGTATACTCATTTCTTGCATTATGATGTCTCATATCATTGGTTCAGATGCTTAGGTTCCCGACCGCACCTGTAGAAGCTGCAGTGGTGAGTCCTCATATTTCATGGACCATTTATGTCTATTTTAGTTTAGAAGTTAGTCGAAGTTAGTTGTGGACTTATCCCATTAACACCACAATCAGTTAATTTAGAGGCTTTCAGACTAGTACAGACGGATAGTCAGTTTTCAGTTGTTATTATCAGTTGTTTTATCAGTATTGACTGTATGTTTTAGATGTTTTAAAACTATGATTTAGTGTTGATATTTTTTTATCGCTAAAATCCTTATGGTATTCTTCATCTAAGTTCCACACCTATCTTCATAATTTTTTCAGTACTCACAACAGGTACCAGCTCATGGGTTAGCTTGTGGTTTTTCGAGGCTGTAAGCACCGTGTGGCATCCAGGGTGTACTCTTAAGGCATTACAAACTTGGTATCAGAGCCTAAGGCTTTACAGTGTCCTAGGGAGTCTGAAAGCCTCATTAAGTAGATTCTTGTAGATGTGTGTGAAGTGTGCCACACTTATGAACAAGAGAATACAAAATATTTTAGGAAAAGTTTCCCTTCTTTTAGTATTCATGTCACGCGAATAAGCATGAGATCAATTTAAACTCTGTTTCTAATCCATTATTTAATTTTGTTACAAACCATGCCTCCCTGAAGGAATAATGGAAGGAGGAATGGGAATCAGCCCACACATTTACCTATTCAAAAAGATCCCCTGAATGAGTATGTTTGTCACTCTAAATTAGGGCTTCTTTCACCGCCTTAGCTTATTTAGTAGCTGCTCAGAACAATTAGTTTGCTATTGTCCTATATAGTCATATGGTTCATGATCTGCATAGAGAGGAGGAAAAGAGTAAGGAAGAAGGGAGAAAGAATAAGAGGGCCAGAATAGGTAGTTTTAAGTCAGGGCCAAAGAAGGGTTGTTCTAACCCTCTCTATGGGAAGTGTGGTG
This sequence comes from Capsicum annuum, assembly GCF_002878395.1. Classification (NCBI taxonomy): domain Eukaryota; kingdom Viridiplantae; phylum Streptophyta; class Magnoliopsida; order Solanales; family Solanaceae; genus Capsicum; species Capsicum annuum. Next base: position 117,129,653 of record NC_061116.1, on the reverse strand, counting down.
GAAATCATTAGGGTGTCTGTAGGGCTGGTAGTCGTTTGTGTTTTAGATGTGGTGAGCCAGGCCATAGAGTTAGGGAATGCCCCTAGGTGGGTCAGCATAGTTATCACAGTCATTCCAAAGTTCTAGCTGGTCGCCCACCTCAGCAGGACGCCACTTCCAGTGCCACCAGTGGTTAACATTAGAATAGAGTTTATGCATTCCAGAATTGACATGATTAGAAAAGTTTTTCTGATGTAGTCATGGGTATGTTATAGTCCTTTCATATTTTTATGTACGTTTTAATAGACCCCAAAACTTTGCTTCCTCATCGTAACCGCCTATATAGCTATCAAGATCAGTATCAGTCCTTAAACCATAGTAGAGCCCTTTTTAATGTCTACCTTAATAGGTAAATGTATCTTAGCCAGACGGGTATAGAGGAATTACCCAGTTTCAGTATCCCAAAAAATCACTTCAGTTGATTTTAGAAATAAAGCCATTCAGTTTCAGTTTTTGAATAAACCAGTCATTGAATGGAGGAGTAGTACCTTAGTGTTTAGGAGTCAAATATGTCTTCAATCTTTTTCTCAAAATCTTATGATAGAATATGATCTAGAATTAGAGGCATGAAACTTAGAGTTTAGCAGCATTAATAGAGTTAGGATAGTGTTATCTGAATTTGAGCAGGGCATATTTCATAGGGCTACTTGGATGAAAGGTGAATCACTAGGCTTAAAGCATTGTATGCAAGAATTTAGGTTTGTTGATTCAAAGCATATGTTGTGGATGTGATATTTGTATGCTATGATAAAATTAGTATGGTTCATTAAAGGTTTGGGGATATTCATAATAAATCTAAGTTTGAATCTTTGAGGATGAGAAAATAGAAAGGAGAGTTAAGAATTTTAAGTTTGTCAATTTTAAGTTGTTACATGGTGATTGTTAGGGCTATAGATGATACACTACTAACTTGGAGCGTATCAAATCTGCCACAAAATCAGTCCAAACACACTATAATTCTGAGAGCTTGAAGATAATAACTCCAATATTTGAAGACAACAACAATCACAAAATTTTGAAGGAATACCAACACCAAAATAGTAGCTACACAAGGAGAACAAGAAGATAACAATAACATTAAACAATGGTTCAACAACACAACATGATAGATTACAAAGAGTACAATGTTAACAACAAGTCGAAGCCCCACCTTCTCATGTAACTTCTTCATCGAATCTGCCCACTTGCTTCCATCTAAGCTAATCATAACATCACTAGGCAAAGGATTTAAATCCAAAGAGGTAAGGGGGTTGAGGCCATATATGCACTCAAAGGGAGTCATTCCCGTACTTGAATGTATGACACGATTATATGCAAACTCAATCAATGGTAGGTGTTCCTCCAAAGAAGTCAATTTTCCTTTTACCATGGAACGTAGAATAGCACCCAAAGTCCTATTTACTACTTCCGTTTGACCATCAGTTTATGGGTAACAAGATGTAGAGAATAACAACTTGGTTCCAAGCCTACCCCACATGGATTTCCAAAAGTGACTTAGGAACTTAGAGTCCCTATCACTCACAATTGTCCTCAGAACATCATGCAACTTAACAACATTATCAACAAACAAAGAGGCCACACTAGGTGCATCATAACATTTAAAGCATGGAATAAAGTGTGTCATCGTAGAAAACCGATCGACCACAACAAAGATACTATCACGACCTCGTTTTATCCTAGGAAACCCTAACACAAAATCCATAAATATGTCAAGCCAAGGGCGTAAAGGAGTGGGCAGTGGGGTGTACCACCCATGAGGTAGGAGCCGCGATTTGGCTCCTTTGCAATCTATGCATTGGCCACAAATCTTGGCAACATCCTTGTGCATTTTTGGCCAATAGAATTGCTCCTCCAATATTCCAAGGGTCTTTTCGATCCCAAAGTGACCCATTAGACCGCTATTGTGTGCTTCCTTCACAAATAACTCTCTCCAAGAACTGGAGGGTACACAAAATCATCTACCTTTAAACAAGTATCCATCAAACTTGGCATAGGGATTTGAACCCCTAGCCGAATCCCACTTGTCCATACCCATTTCTTCGTATTCCCTAAAGATTTGAGCAAAGTGAGGGTCCTCGGGATACAATTCTTTCAAACTCTCAAAACCCATTAATTTTGAAGATAATGTTGACACAAGAACATGTTTTCTAGACAAAGCATCGGCTACTACGTTGTCCTTACCCTTTTTGTATTGAATAATATAAGGGAAGGTTTCAAGAAACTCAATCCATTTTGCATGCCGTTTGTTAAGCTTGTCTTGTGCCCGAAGATGCTTCAAGGATTCATGGTCCGTTCGGATAACGAACTCCTTCGGCCACATGTAGTGCTGCCAAGTGGCCAAAGCTTGAATCAAGGCATACAACTCTAGATCATACATGGAGTAGTTTAGAGTTGCTCCTTTGAGTTTTTTACTAAAATAAGAAATGGGTTTTAAATCTTGCATCAAAACAGCCCCTATGCCCACTTTACTAGCATCGCAATCAACTTTGAATGTCTTATCAAAGATGGGAAATTCTAATAAAGGCACGGAAACAAGCATAGCTTTCGAGGTTTCAAAAGCCTTAGCTTTCTCTTAACCCCACTTGAAGGGTTGGTCTTTTCGAATGACCGCAGTCAAAGGAGCGGCTATGGTGCTGAATCCTTTGACAAACCTTCTTTAAAAACTAGATAACCCATGGAAGCTTCTTACTTCACTAATGGTTTATGGGGTTGACCAATTTTTGATAGCATCTATCTTTGATTCATCCACTTCGACCCCTCTTGAACTAACAACAAAACCTAAGAAAACAACTTTATTAACACCAAAAAAGCACTTCTCCAGATTTGCATACAACTTTTCCTTTCTAAGGACATCAAACACACATTGTAAATGCATCACATGCTCATCAATTGACTTACTATAGACCAAGACATCATCAAAGTAAACAACGAAAAAATTTCCAATAAATGGCTTCATCACATGATTCATTAGCCTCATGGAAGTACTTGGAGCATTTGTTAGGCCGAATGTCATAGCCATCCATTCATAGAGACCAAATTTAGTCTTGAAGGCGGTTTTCCATTCATCACCAGGTTGCATTCTTATTTGGTGATAGCCACTCCTTAAATCAATCTTGAAAAATAAACACAAACCATTCAATTCATCAAGCATATTATCTAACCTAGGGATAGGGTGATAATATTTTACCGTAATCTTATTGATGGCTCAGCAGTCCACACACATACGCCATGTTCCATCTTTCTTAGGAAATAGTAGCACCGGAACTGCCTATGGACTCATGCTCTCTTTGATATACCCTTTGTTGAGGAGTTCCTCAACTTGACGCCACAGTTCTTTGGTGTCTGTAGGGTTGCTTTTGTAAGCCGGCTTATTTGCCAATTGTGAGCCCGGTACAAAGTCAATTTGATGCTCAATTCCCTGAAGCGGGGGAAATACTTGCGGAAGTTCTTTGGGAAATACATCTTTGTAATCCTGCAACACTCAAGAAATCAAAGGAGAAATAGAAGAATTAGTGGGGTTAGTATTAAAAAACTGAGCCAGAAGAAGCATAGGCGTGTCCATATCATAATCTAAGAAAAACTCCTTCTTTCTATCCAACATCACCATGTTTTCTTACCCATTTGACGTTGAGGTAGTCCCGGAAATCCCTACTGCCCCACCCACATTTTCCCCTCCTTTTCACTATTTTCGGGTTTCTTTCCTTTCTCCTTCAACTCCCTCATCTTTTGATGTAATTCATTCACTTGTGATGGACAAAGAGGATAAAGTGTGACCTTTCGACCATCCTTCTCAAGTAAATATTAGTTGGTCCTCCCATTATGTTTGGTAGACCTATCATATTGCCAATGTTTACCTAACAACAAATGACATGCTTGCATTGGTATCACATCACAAAGCACTTTGTCTTGGTAGTTTCCTACCTTAAACCATATTACACATTGCCTCATGACCTTCAATTCACCACATTCGTTCAACCATTGAACCTTGTAAGGGCTAGAATGAAGTTTAGTTGGTAATTTCAGAAATTTCACCATAGCGACACTAACGTTATTCGCACAACAACCACTATCAATCACCAAAGTGCACACATTCCCCTTAACAAGGAATTTAGTATAGAATAGATTTTCCCTTTGGCTAGGGTCGTCTATTGCCTTACTAATCATAGCACGTCTAACTACAAAGTTTGGAATAACACACTCCCCTTCTTGTGGGTAAATAACTTCACCATCATCATCATCAAGTAGCCTATTTCCAGTTTTCTCTCCATCTTGAGGCTCGGCCTCATTCTCTTTTTTTTCAAGACCCACCTCCTCACCAAGGTAATACAATCTCCCTTCCTGCAGTATCATGTTGTGTCGATTTGGACATTTATTGGATTTAATTCCCTAACCTTGGCACTTGAAACATTGGAATCATTTTAGGTTTGGATACTTGAGAACTTCTTTTTTTAGTGGAATTTTATGGATTGTTTTGGGCTCGGGCAGCCTTTTAGTGGCAGGCTGGTCCTTGATTTTGGGCCAACCTGAAAAGGATTGAACCACTTCCTTGCTTCTAGGCTAACCCGAGCTGGATTGTCCCCTTACCTTAAGCGACGACCTCTCTTTAAGCTCCCTTTAAATCTAAAGAGCCTCTTGGAAAATACCTTTAACGGTATCAAATTTTTGAAGTGTCAAATGAGTGGAGATCTCTTTGTTCAACCCACACTTGAACTGGATGATGTCATGACTGTTTATTCCCCATGATGATCAAGCTTCAACATGAGCTGTTGAAAGTCATCATAATATGCCATCACACTTTTATTGCCTTGACACAAGTTGTACAATCTAGCAATCAATTCATGGCGATAACTCTCGGGAAGGTACCATTGCCTTATTAAGTACCTTGACCGAAATCAAGGTCATGGCTGCCCATCAACTAATTTATCACCAAAATGCTTGATGTACTCCTACCAAGTGTTGGCATAACCATCAAAATGAGCTATGGCATAACAACTTTTCTTGTCTTCCAGATATCATTAAATTGGAAAAAATTTTCACAAGCTGATTCCCATGGTAAGTAGGCCTCGGGGTCACTTTCACCCTTAAAGATAGGTAAGCTCAATTTGATGGTATTGATGCCTACGTCTCTTTCTTGGTGTCAATTTCCCTTTTCTCCATACCCTCGGTACCTCCTTGGATCAATACAGCCCCTTATTAGCTCCTTCTCTCTCATATAAGCATCATCAAAGGCTCCATATCCATTATACTCCTCTCTACCATGTTCCTCAAAGTGAGCTGGTCATTTTTGGTGATTTGGAATCTTATTTGGAGGCATTGGGATTTGTGGAGGTGGTGGTCGTTGATTTGGTGGAGTTTGGTAAAGTACGTTCAGATTTTGTGGAGGTAATGGATGGCTACATCCTTCTTGTGGAATTGAAGGAGTTTGGGAATGGCGTGGTCTATTCGCTTCTTGGTTTGGAGGGAAAGTAGTGGTATGATTTGTGGCATTTAGTGGGGCTAGAGGTGGATTCATTATTTGGTGAATGTTTCTAGTGAGATAGCTATGGATGAAGTTCTTTCATGCCCACGTGAAGGAATATGATGAGGAGTGGATGGAAGAGATTTCCTTTGACTCTCCATTTGCTACAATCTCCAACTTATCGTAGTCAAATCTCCCCTCATTGGCCCAACTTCCGTGTTCAACGTCTCTAAACTTCTGATAATGGCCTCAAGTGTGACCTTCATAGTGTCTTGTTCAGTAGTACCCCCACTTTGGGATATGCTTCCTTCCATGTCAAAGTTTTACCTACACAATCAGAAAATAAGTTAGCATTAAACCTCTCCTCACTCACACTCTCTCGGTTCACTAACACTTGAGCTCCACAAATATTGTAGATTGGCTAGTAATCGTGAATCCTTAAGATATGAGTAAAGCTCTTGTCCAGGGTGGATTCTTTTTAGAAACTCAAAGAATTCTCGACGGACTGGAGTTAAGAAGTTACAACGTATTCAAATGAATAAAAGCACCCAACTAAATGTGGACACGAACAAAGGAATTCAAAAGGACTAATTGACAACCTAGTAGGAGTGTACTAGCATCTTAATTAGTTCAAGAACCAAGTAATGAAACTAAGAATCAACAATTAGAAACTAGAAAACCTAAATTTAAGCTTATTAATGATGTGAATAGTAGCCAATGGGTGACGTGAACAGTAGCAAATGTGTGATGTGGCAGCATACAATTGGTCTTGGTCCCACACAATTTAAGCACCAATTCTGAAATTTAAATCTTTACTCAATTTAGAAAGGATGACAATTGGTCTTGGAGGGAAAACATAAGTCTTAAAATAAGAAAAGTACCTTGTAAAACAACACAAGGTTCTTGAAATAAGAAAAAGTATCTTTTCACACAACACTAGGTTCTTGAAATAAGAAAAAGTACTTGTGCCACAACACAAGGTTCTTGAAATAAGAAAAGGTATCTTGTCACACAACACTAGGTTCTTGAAATATGAAAATGTTACTTAAAAGTAGAAGCTTAGTCTAAGAAATGATGGGTTCAAGGCTTCTCACAACATGCTTTACAATTTTAAGCTTCAACTCTTGAATTTATATCGCACTTTTTGATTGTCTAAAGTGTAAGAAAAGATGAAGAACTTGATGAACACCACCAAAAACTGCAATAACACAACAAAAAATTCTTCAAAAACACAACACAACACCACTAATTGTTAACAACAAGTAACAACAAACAGCCATCCACAAGGCACAACAACTATGGTCAATATTATAAGCTCAATCTTTAGATCTTGACACCTTTAGTGTTGGTGAGAAAGAAACCAACACTAGAAGAAGTCTAGACAAGAAAAATACTACAAGATCTAGCCAAAAAAAAAAAGAAAATCTCGGCCCATACAACAACACATCACAATTTTTGGCCAAGAATACAAAGGTGGCAGATTTGACTATTTTCGAAATTTTTAGATTTCAGTTTTTTTTTGTAGTTTTCAAGTCTCAAGCTCAAGATTGATCTTGTTTGAACAAAATCAAAGATGGATTTGATACCAAATCATACACTACTAACTTGGAGCGTATCAAATCTGCCTCAAAATTAGTCCAAACATACTACAATTCTAAGAGGTCCAAACACAGCTAAGGAGCATGGCAAAGGCTGATATAGGGTTCACCCAACCTCATTTATATTTAAAGATTCTATTATCTAGGCCTAGAGGCCTAGGGGAGTATTTGTATCCTTGCTTTTAAGTATACTTCTGAGATAATATATGGTTTTAAGTGTGGGATCAGGAAAATTCCTATTGTTTCGGGTGAAATACTATTATAGGATTTTAATTCTTAGTTATTTTTTAGTTGTTGAGTGAATTTTAAAATAAATTATAAGAAAATTTTCTATTTATTTATTTTAGTTTGTTGTTGTCAGTCTAGTAGGTACAAACTACACCAACCCTGTGGTTGTTCTTTTTGGTTCTTTTCGTCTAAGGAGTCCTTTAAACCTAATATCCTTTTTTATTTTAGGAGTAATTTTTTAAAAAAAAAAATTTAGGAATTGATGAGATGTTTTTGCTTTGTGCTATATATGATGACATGATTCAAGTAGTTTTATTTGTGAAAGCATGATAATTATGTTAAATAACTACTTTAGAGACTCTTAGGCATATGTTTGTGACTCTTGAGCGATGTTGGCTTAATTCTGAGTTTTTGCTAGTGCTTGGTCTAAAGTCTATAATGATCATACTTGATTTCAGCATGTTCTATGTGTGAGTGAGGTTTTATTGTATTCCTTGTTTCATATTGATGTCTAGAACTTGCCCGGTGTGTGTCCAAAGGGAAATAAATATTGTGGGTTTAGGAGATGATATAAGTAGTTCCTTGATAGTCATGTTGATACTTTGATTTATCTACCCTTTGGCATAATCGTAGTTAGCCTTGTTGACCTTTAGATTATTTCTTTGATGGCTGCATATGTAACCTAATGCCCTTCTTTGATTGACCATAATTTTATCCATATCTCCTAAGAACTATAGTTGAAAAATTAATGAGGTTAAGAAGTGCAAACTGGAAGAAGAAAAAGGTGAAATAAAGCCCCAAAGTATTAGCTATTAGTAGGAAAACTCTTATGTATTGGGATGTACCACCCCAGGTTTTGGACTCTGAGATTTCACTGCAAAATTGAACAGTCCCTAGGCAACGTCTCATGTGATGACTCATTATCACTCATCATGAGTCATAGGGTGAGACTTGTAGTCTCACTAGTGAAGTATGCCTAGGTTACTTTCTTGATCATGATTTATTCCGAACAAGTCATAAGGTAAGGTCACGAGTCATGGTTAGGGAATTATGACCATAATAGTGTGGTTGCCCTGAGTTGCTGCCTGGACTATGATTCTAAGAAATGACTTGTGACCAGTCATCATAAGTCATTATCTGGCCCTTAACGACTGGGAGCTATTTTTCTACACATTTTTCATTAAGAGTAATTTGGTCTGTTACTATCCTTTACACTTTAACTACAACTTAAAACACCACAAGGGGTCTCTTTTTCATCATTTACCAATTCATAAACATATTCTCCCCTTCTCAAACTTCTAAAGTCTAGATAAAGCTAGTGTTTTAAAAGATTAATCATCTAGGCTTAAATTAGAGGATTTCTCTCCAAATTTATTGGTGTTTCAGGCATGTCACTCTCTCTTAACTTGGTTTCTGTATAAAAGCATATGTTTAAATCATTGTTCATCTGAATTAACTTGTGAATTCAATTGTGTGTTTTGAACTTGGGTTGAGGGTTTTAATTGTATATGGTGTGAATTGGTTTCCCATGTTTCAAATACATCATTCATATTTTAAATTTTAGAATTTTACTAGAATGGGTACATGGTTATGGATATTTTGAAGGGGAACAAGGGTTTCCCCAACTTGTTTGATTTTGTCTTAATAATGGTAATTTACCTCAACAACTTTCATGAACTTTGGTTTAAATGGGATAATTGCATGGTTTAACCGACCTTCAAAACTATTGCATTACATTAAATAACAAATGGATATAATTGGATTTGGAAGGCCTTGGTGGCCACAGTTTGGTTTTAGAGTAGAACTTTGGAGTCAAATTGATTTAATTGGATTGGAATAGCATAATTGGAGTTAGCTTACAATCATAATTGGTATGACGATACCAATGATAAATGCCTTAATAAATTAGTCCTGGATTAATGGATGGGATTATATGCAAATATCTGAATTTGAGTTTAAAGGGGGTTGTATAGCTCGGTATGAAGGTGGAGGTCCTAGGAGGACTGATATTGGAAAAAATATTTGCCGCGTGAGGGTCTTTATGATAGTATGCATAGTTCACTCTTTCTTTCTTTCTCTGTCTATATATACATATATAAATATATTGGAATGGCTAGAGCCTTGATGTCTCTGGCCCTTCCTAAGATTTTCCATGTTCATATGCTAACATGTGCTGGGACCCTTCCAGTAGGGGGGCTAAACCCATATAGCTCGTGGGTGCCCTTAGGACAATAATAGCTACATAGTCTAAGTTAATGGTTTTTAAATATCATATATATACATATAGATGTGTGTATGTGGTTTTGATTGGGTTAGGACATGAAATTATTTTATCACTTTCGTTGAGTTACATTCCAGTGTTTATCCCACTGAATGTCCTAGGATACAAAATTATTCAAGAGGTAGGGTCTAAATACTTTTCTTTTACCCTTGTACAGTGATAGGTGGTGCAATTGTTTGTTGAGTTGTTGTGAAGTAGTGAGCCTCCTTCTAGCAAAAAGTTTTACTATTTTTATGTTTATTTTTAGATTTCAGGAATCGAAGAGTTCCATTTTTATGGTCGGGGGCATATCCTAACCCGTTTGGTATTATATTTCTTAGAGGCTTTTGAAGACATGTATTGGTGGGATGTTCGTTATGATTCTTAGATGGTTTTTATCTTAACTACTGTCGTTTTTATATATATGACTTTCTTCTGCTATTTATCGTTATGGTATTCGATATTTTAGGCTAAGGAGATGGTCTCCTGCTCGTAGTGGGCTTAAGATACCCAGCACGACTAAGACCTAGTTTGGGATGTGACAAGTTTTGTACCAGAGCATAGGTTCAGGGCCTTTGGGTGTCCATAAAAATGTGTTGAGTAGAGTCCATTTTATATATGTGTAGGGAGACACCCTTATAAAGGGAAGGCTACAAGACATTTAGGAATATTTCCCGTTCTTGTTTTCTATTTTAGGCTATAGAATCTGGTTTCGTGTGTTCCCTAACTCCCAGTTTGCTCACTTTTCAGAACATGCCTTCTCGAACAACTAATGTTCATAGAAACTTCACTGGTCCCTCTGTACTACCTGAGGATAATATGGAGGGAACTCGCCCTAATTATGGAGTGTAGACCCGGTCTAGGGTTCATGCTCCCAATTGTACTACTCCACATGGAGTTTCATTGGTCTCGACTAGTCCACCTCGGGTTCCCCAGGCTGGTGAAACTGATACGCCCAAATTACACCTCTGTTATGAAAGAGTAATGGTCATAGTCAAATATATAACCCAACTAGGTTGGGGTCGAATCCCACATGGAATAAGGTGTCAATCAAGTCTATTTGTGATTAAAATGATTGATAGAAAGTGGTTTCCTTTAATTGGGGGTTTTATCAATCAAACGATGATTAAAGTTTCTACTTGTTTTAAAACTCAAAGCTAAAATTTTCAATAGTACAAATCAATGATAGAGAGAAACTAGGGTTGTGATCATTATGATTACTAACCACTCATTGAATAATAGTTGTAGTATTGGATTCTCATGACTTGTGGTAAAGACCAAATTATCATTATTGATAGTCCATCTAAGTGTTTCTCAACCTACCTAGATATTGTGCTCCTTAATTCTCTCGAACTTAGGAAAACCTTCTATTCACACTGATTTTATCACGAGTTAATTAATCTTGTTACAGCACTAATCATTAGATCAAAAATTAACCTTCCCAAATCCTCGTTGATAATTCATTACCTTTAGTTTATTTCTCAGTTTGATGAATTATCAAGATGTTCCTATAATCTCTCGAACCCTAACCAACTATTAAATCCATGAAGGTATAATCATAGATCCCACAACCCTAGTTATGGGTTTTAGTCCCACATGAGAAAAAAGGGGAAAGAAACAATTGTATTCCTCATTTAGAGAAATTTAACTTACAAAAGATGATAGCTGAAGTTGATTCTCTTCCAAGTTCAAGAAAAAGTTCCCAAAACCCAATCACAGAGTTAAAAATTGAATTGTAAGTTAAGATGCCCAAAAATAAGTGATTTTGCCTTTGGAACAAGTTCCACCCCTAAATAAAACCCTAAAAGCTGCTATTTATATCTCTACCTTAAAGAAAATTCGAAACTATTATTCAGATTTTTGCTCCTTTAGCTGACGACATTTGTGAAGACATGTGTGACGACTTATTAGGAGTCCGATGACTTATCAGAAAATTTTGTCAACTCATATTCAAATTCCATGTTTGCTGCCTTCTACTGATGATAAGGCATGATGGCTTATCAGGAAATTGACGACATATCAGATGATGTCGTCAACTCTTTACTATAGCTTCTACACGTTTCCTTAGGCTGACAGTATTCTTGACAGGTTATCAGGATTTTGATGGCTTATGAAAAAATGTTGTCACTTCTCCACTCTAACTCCCATGCACTACCTTTGGCTGACGATATTCCTCATGGCTATTAATAAAGTTGACGACCTATTAGACAAGTCATCAGTTGTACTCTTCATGGATGGTTACTCAAAATCTATCTCTTTTGACTCAGTTGTCGTTGGTTTTCATACATCTTAGCTCACCTGCACTATCACAGAGAAAACAATCAAAAATAACAAAAGTTGCTTAAGAATTTACAATTATTCCAAGTTAAAAGCCTTAAATGTCTTAGTGTCAAGCTCGCACATCAACACCATCAACATAAATCAATTGTTTCTCCTCAAGCAAATAACACATTATAGTACAACAGTGTTTAACCAAGAGAATGGAAAGCACATATAGCAGACAATCATCAGTTTTCGTTCAACATACATTACCTTCTCCAATTTCAATCACCTTCAAACTCAACTGTGTATATCAATGAAGATCAAAATTCTGATACAAAGAAATCAAGATATGGAATCTAAGTAGAAATAATAACCATGCATATGTCCAAGTTACACTACCCAAATCAGTAAGTAACTAGCAATGCAACCGATGTGAACTTACGACAAAAAGTCCCTCTTTACTCATATATAAAATCAAAGCACATAAATGTAGGGAAGGTCAAAAGACACTCACTCTCAGAAAGAAGTTCCAGTCAATGTATGCAAAATATCATAAGCTTGCCCTTATTTTCATCACCAATGCTTTCAGACAATTAAGCTAGGATCACTATAGGACTATTCTTCAGCTTGTAATGTAGGCATGGGGCTGGTATGATACACTAGGATATTTAAAGTTACTAAGCCTCCTTGGCACTACACTTTTTTTGGGGTCTCACTTATCAACATTTAACTTATTTCTTCCTTTCTTTATTGAAGCAAATTTAGGCTGGATGTGGTTCTTTAGTCTTCTATTTTCTCTTTTTCACAATTTTTCTTTTCTTATTCTTTTTCTACCACACCTAACCTTGCATTTTTTTGCTCTTCTTCATACTCGCTTTACATCACGCACCCCTATGATAGCCACCCTTAACTTAGGTGATTTTTCTAAGTTAAAGTACACAATGCCCAAGGAGAACCAGGACCAAAACAGGTTTATTGTGATCCAAGTAGGAAGGTAATAGGTATAATAATAAAAAATATAGGCTTTCAGGCTCAAAATTAGGATCAAGGGATATTATTCAAACATAGAAGGTCATTTAGGCTAAAAGTGGACTAATATCAGAAATGGCCTATGATCCTTTCCTAACCACTCTCCTACAACCAAGGCAAAACCAACCGGGCAAGTTCTGGAATTAACACACAATAGGAACTAGGTAGTATCTCACAAACTCATTGTACAAAGGTACATCACAAGTTACTGCCTATCCAGTTCATGCAATTGTTAGCAATGATTATCATGTCTCTAATACCAATGCCATAAAAACATTCACATTAGTTGCATATAGATGCATATCACATAGTTACAAAATAGGCAAATGGAGAGGTATTTATCATTCCCTAAAATCAACAAAAAAAATATGTCAACTTCCCCAGATACTTAAGTCTCTCCCAATTAACCATAACACATAAAAAAAATATAGTACGCCTAAACATACCAAATCTACTAGGAACAAGACTCCGAGAAAAAGAGGCACGACAACAAAAACCCCAAGAGCACATCAACACCCACAAGTAGTCTCACCCTTAACTTAAAATCATGCATTGACCCCAATGCATCAAACTAACACAAGAGAGTTAAAAATATACCTATGGCACCATAGGTGTCGAGATCTGATTTCAATCATATAATACAAATATAAACAACAAAATGCCTTAGGTTGCCTCCGAAGCAGCGCCTGATTTAATGTCGCGGCACGACTAGGTCATCTTAACTATTTAAAAATTTATCAAGATACCTTGAAAGTGCTTCATCCCTAGCTGGTGTATCTTTCCCATCTTCATAGAATAAATTAAAGATCGAGAAAACACTCATCTTCTTTTGTTGTTTCATGGATTGATGCACTTTAAAACTAACTTCTTTCCCATTAAGCCAAAACTTTAACTTATTCAGCTCCATGTCAACTAACACTCTCCCAGGTTCTAAGAATGGTCTTCCCAAAATTATGGGAACTTCAAAGTCTACTTCTCAATCAAGGATCATAAAGTCAGCAGGGAATATAAAATTAGCCACCTTTAGAAGTACATCATGTAGCATACCGATCGGCCTTTTCACAGACCTGTCCACCATAACTAGTCTTATGTTGGTGGGTAGGGTCTCTCAAACCCAACTTTTTATAAACAGAAAAAGGCATCAGATTAATGCTTGCTCCCAGATCACATAAGACCTTAGAAAATTCCAGAGATCTAATCGTACAAGGAATATTTAACACTTCTGGGTCTGCCTTATTCAGCACTAAGGACCTTGTAGAAATAGCACTATAATGATGGAGATTATCCACTAGTTTGTAGCTCACTGGTCTTTACTTTGTCACAAGATACTTTATAAATTTAGCATATCCTGGCATTTGCTCAAGTGCTTCAACTAAAGGAACATTCACTGTCAATTGCTTCAACATAGCCATAAATTTTTTAAACTTGTCGTCATCTTCTTTCTTACTTAATCGTTATAGAAATAGGGGTGGTGGCTTTAGGATTTCAGCTGGGGCAACTTTTACCTCCTTTCTTATGCCCTGCTCCACATCACTATCATGCTTCATCTTAGGTGGTTGTTCCACTTTTGCACTCTTCTTTTCTGAACTTCCCAACTCTATAGGAACCACTGAAGATTCATCAACCATCTTCCAATCTATCTCAACCACATTAGTATGAGAGGATGCCCCAAATTATGGACTTGATAATATCTTACTACTTTTAGTAGTAATAGTCATACATGATCCATCAGTGCTCAAATTCTGAACTGTATCACTTGGTAGAGTCCAATATTTTCTTTGGTTGAATGTTACAGATAATTGGCTCATTTGCTGCTCCAATTGTTTAATAGCAGTTGACTGGGAATTTACTAGTTGACTCATGGAAGATATGTCACTCTTTATCATAGTCACACCAGAATTGGTCTCCTTAACTCCCTTTAATTGTATCTTTATCATGTCTTTCATAGAAATTTTGCCTGAACTGGTGACAGTATTATCACAGCTTCCGGGAGGTACATACAGTCCACTCTTATCATTTTTATTCTTCCAATATCCTTAATGGTTCCAACCTTAGTTTCCTTGACCACCGGTCTGGAAACCCCCTAGTTATGCAAGTAGTCAGCATCTTCCTCGGTGTTTGATTCAGCTCCCTTATCATGGGACCCCACATCTTTTACCTTTTCTATATTCCCTGATAGCAAATGTTTTGTGAGCAGGTCCATCTGGGTTTTCATGTGCGCTATATCTTGATCATGCTCTTCTTCTCTCCTATGTTGCTTTACTGATATTACACTAGACCAAGTACTGGTTACTTGTCTTAGTCATTCTTTCTAACATGTCCACAGCCTCAGTAAAGGTGAGCTCTATAAAAGCTCCTCCTGTAGCATTATCCACTATTGCCTTTATAAGTGAGTTCAAAACTTTGTAGAATGTTTCCATCAAGTGTTTATCAGTCATCTTATAGTTTGGGCATTGAGTCAACTTCTTTTTAAACCTAGCCCAAGTCTCATGCAAAACTTCATTAGCTAATTGCCTAGAATTGCTAATCTCATCTCTCAACTGTAACATTCTGGAGGGCGGAAAGAACCCTTCTAGGAAAGCTCCTTTTAATTGCCTCTAGTTTGTTATAGAATTAGGAGTCAGCTCATTCAACCACATAGTTGCCTCTTCAAACAGAGACAGTGGGAATAATCTCAACGAATAGCATTTTGTCCTACTCCAGAATTATCAAACAACTTACAAATATTGATGAAATTCATAATGTAGATTTGGATCATCACCAAGTAATCCACCAAAGAGTCATTTAAAATTTAGTAGTTGGATCATTGTACTGGTGATGTTGAATTCACCCCAGGAGCTAGTGGTGGTAGAATGATTTCCCCTATAGCTCCAGCTCCATCTAAATCAACCTTATCATTACTAATATTTAACTGCACATATTGGTGGTCTAGTCTTCCTCTAAATGGATGATTTTGATTTATAGGTGCAACTACTCCTGTCGCACGCCTCCTATTAGTCGGGTCAATTAAATCATCATCTCCCAGGTCCTCTTCATCCAAATTTGATATCCGACCTAGGTTATCTATATTCTATTAATTTAACTATGCCCTAGCGAAGGCGACTAGTCTTTCTGCTTCTTGTGGGTTTACCATTCTACCAATCAACTAAGGTTCTAGATGTACCGTTAATAATGGTTCACCTGAACTCCATGTACTTGACATACACACTAACTACCCTGCAGAGAACAAAAATAATAAATAAAAGTAAAACTAGGAAACTTACTATGAGTCAATTATCATAAATATACTCAATTTTAAATCGTATTTCCTAGCAACGACGCTAAAATTTGATACACCCAAATTACACCTCTCTTACGAGAGAGTAGGCAGTTATTGTTAAATATATAACCCAACTAGGTTGGGGTCGAATCCCAGAGGGAATAAGGTGTTAATCAAGTGTATTTGTGATTAAAATGACTGATAGATAATAGTTTTCTTTAATTGGGGGTTTTATCAATCAAACAATGATTAAAGTTTCTACATGCTTTAGAACTCAAAGATAAAATTTCAATGGTTCAAATCAATGATAGAGAGAAACTAAGGTAGTGATCATCATGAATACTAACCCCTCATTGAATAATAGTTGTAGTACTGGATGCTCATGTTTGTGGTAAACACCAAATTATCAGTATTGACAGTCCATCTAAGTATTTCTCAACCTACCTAGATGTTGTGCTCCCTAATTTTCTAGAACTTAGGAAAACCTTCTATTCATACTGATTTTATCTCGAGTTGATTAATCTTGTTATAGCATTAATCGTTAGATGGAAAATTAACCCTCTCAAATCCTTGTTGATAATTCACTACCTTTAGTTTATTTCTCAGTTCGAGCAAGCAAACATAAGGCTAGATCTATTGTTTGCAACCAATAAAAAACAATCATTACAAAGGAATCGCCAAGATGTTCCCACAATCACTCGAACCCTAACCAACTATTAAGACCATCAAGGAATAATCATAGATCCCACAACCCTAGTTATGGGTTTTAGTTCCACATGAGAAAGAAAGAGATAGGAATAATTGTATTCCTCATTTATAGAAATTAAACTTATAAAAGATGAAAGATGAAGTTGATTCTCTTCCAAGTTCAAGAAAAAGTTCCCAAAACCCAATCATAGAGTTGAAAATTGAACTCTAAGTTAAGAGGCCAAAAAAGAGGTGAGTTTGCCTTTGGAATAAGTTCCACCTCCTAAATAAAACCCTAAAAGTTGCTATTTATATCTCTAACTTAAGGGAAATTCAAAACTATTACTCAAATTTTCTCTCCTTTAGCTGATGACATTTGTGACAACTTATTAGAAAATGTCGTCAACTCCTATTCAAACTCCATTTTTGCTACCTTCGTCTAACGACAAGTCATGATGACTTAAATACCCCAACCTTCATAGGCTATAAACTTGAGGAGGATCCTCTGGAATTCATGGATGAGATGGAAAAAAATTTCAAAGTGATGATGCTACTAATTCTAAAGGTTAAGCGTTTCCTACATTTTAGTTGAAAGTTGATGTTTACCAGTGGTAGGAAAAGTGGTAGTATTTGAGGGGTGATGAGGCAGATTAAATATTATGGGTTGAGTTTTTGAGTGCCTTTTTTGATCATTTATTTTCTCAGGAGATGAGAGAAGCTAAGGCTAAGGATTTTATGAATCTAAAGCAAGGCAAGATGATTGTGAATAAATATTCATCTAAATTTTAATAGCTGTCTCATTACACCCCATAGTTAATGTCTAGCTAGAGATCTAAAATAAGGAAGTTTGCTTTTGGGATATCCTAAGACTCGGTATTAGAATGTAAAGATGCGATGTTAAACAATGATATGAGTATCTCCTGGCTTATGGTTTATATGCAGCAGGCAAAGGGGAAAAAGAAAAGACAAACAACGATGGGAGAAAGACAGATTAAGAAGTTTAGGTATTCAAAGTAGGGTAAAAATTAGAAGAATAGTATAAGGGATGGTAGATAATGGACCAAGAAGAAGACTTGGGGAAATTCTAATTCATATTTTTTGGCTTATGCTTCTTATCCTAAGTTGTCTGATGATTAGAGTTTTTAGGCCAATAGTGGTCCTATGGCATAGGGTGTTCAGTCTCAAGATAATGGAGCTCAGTCTACCCTACTTTATCCTCCTAGTAGATTTTGTGGGAAGCTTCATCGTGGTTATTATTATGAGGGGGAACTTGTGTTTTAATTTTGCTTAGCTTGGACACATGTATAGAAATAATCCTGCAGCTAAGGTAGCCACTATAGCTAATAAGGTTCTGCTCACCACTTCTTTCGCTCATGCACTAAAGGGTGCTACTTTAAGTACTGGCACTAGCCAAAATTGTCTCTACGCTCTTACCACCATCCAAGAATCTCAGGAATGACCTAATGTTATCACTAGTATGTTAAAACTCTTCTCAGGTGATATGTATTGTTTGTTTGATCTGGGTTCTACCCTATCCTATGTAACACCTTATGTGGCTGTGTATTTTGGTTTTTGTCCTAAAAATATTTTCGACCACTTCTATGTGTCTACTCCAGTGGGTAATTTTATAGTTTTCAGAAAACTCTAGAAGGGTTGTATAGTGTCCATCTTTCATAGGGAGACATTGGTAGATTTGATAGAGTTGGATATGGTAGATTTTAATGTAATCTTAGGGGTGGATTGGCTTCATTTATGCTATGTGTATCTGGATTGTAGGACCATAAAGGTCAATTTCCAATTTCCTCATAAATCGGTAATTAAATGAGAGGGAAGTTCGTTAGTGCACAAAGGGAAGTTTATTTCCTATCATAGAGCTAAGAAATTTATTTTGAAAAAATGTTTGTATCACCTAGTTTGGGTTAAGGATTCTAATTCTGAGTGCCTCTCTTTTCAATCTATCCCCGTGGTTAGTGAGTTTCCTGAAGTGTTTCCCGATGATCTTTTAGGAATTCTTCCAAACAAGGAAATAGACTTTAGGATTGATCTTTAACCAAATAATCATTTTTTTTCATTTATTCATATAAAATGGCTCCAGCTGAATTGAAGGAGCTAAAGGATCAGTTAAAGGGTCTTCTTGATAAGGCTTAATTTGTCCTAAAGTTTCCCCATGAGGTTCTCTGGTACTATTTATGCGTAAGAAGGATGGGTCCTTTTGGATGTTTATAGAGTATCGGCAGCTGAATAAAGACACTATGAATAATAAGTATCTCTTCTCTAAGATTGATGATCTTTTTAACTAGCTTCAGGGTGATAGATACTTCTCTAAGATTGATATTTGTTTGGGGTATAATCAGTTGAATATTTGGGAGGTTGATAGTCCCATTACTACTTTATGAACCCAATTTGGCCATTATAAGTTCCTGGTTATGTCATTTGGGTTGACAAATGTGTCTATTGCTTTTATGTATCTTATGAATTTGGCATTTAGGTATTTTATAAAGCTGTATGTGATAGTCTATACTAATGATATATCAGTGTATTTAAAAGCGAGGAGGATCATCCCAATTACCTTCAAATTGTGTTGCAGACTCTTAAGGATCAGAAGTTGTATGTTTAATTTTCTAAGTGTTAGTTTTGGCTGAATATTGTGAATTTTCTTGGCATATGGTATCAATTAAGGGGATCAAGGTGGATCCACAGAAGGTTCAAGTGATTAAGAGGTGGCCTAGACCTATGACTCCAATTGACTGGGAGCTTCTTGGGCCTGGCTGGGTATTATAGAAGGTTTGTGGAGAGTTTCTCTTCAATTATGTCTCTGTTGATAAAATTGACTCAGAAGAAGGTCAAGTTATTATTGTCCTGGGCTTGTGAGGGTAATTTTGAGAAGTTGAAGGATAAGTTAAATTCTGCTCTAATTTTGACCTTGCTTGAGGATACTGATGGGTTCGTGGTGTATTGTGATGCATCTCTTATGGGACTGGGTGTGTTTTAATGAAATATAGAAAGGTTGTAGCCTATGCTTTTAAACAAATTAATGTTCATGAGAGGAATTATCCAATTCACAATTTAGAGTTGACAGTTGTCGTCTTTGCATTTAAAACCTAGCATCATTATTTGTATGGGTTGTATGTAGATATCTACTTAGATCATAAGAGTTTATAGTATGTGTTCACTATGAAGAGTTAATCTCAAGCAGAGGCAATGGCTCAAATTACTTAAGAATTATGACATGAGTCTTCAGTGCCATCCAGGTAAAGCTAATGTTGTCGCTAATATTCTTAGTAAGATTTCTATTGGGACCTTATCTAATGCTGATAAGGAGAAGCGAGGGTTAGTGAAGGACCTTCACCTATTGACTAACTTGAGAGTTAGTATTTTAGATTTTAAGAATAAGGGAGAATTATTCAAGAGGTGTCTCAAATCATCTCTTAGTGCGGAGGTAAAGGAGAAACAAACCTTTGATCTTATACTTATGCAGATTAAGGATAATGTAGGTCAGGAAAATGTTATGTCATTTTATATTAGAGGAGATGGTATCTTGTGGTATGAAGGTAGATTGTGTGTTCCTAATATTGATGGGTTGTTGAAAAGGATCTTGGTTGAGGCTCATGAGTCAAGATATACTATTTATCTAGGTTTAACAAAGATGTATCAGGACTTGAAGGAGATATATTGGTGGAACAACATAAAGAGGTATGTGGCAAATTTTGTTGCTTAGTGTATAGCTTGTCAGCAAGTTAAGGTTGAACATGCGAGGCCTAGTGGTGTGACTCAAGAGATAGATGAAGAGGGATATTATAAATATGAATTTCATTATAGGTCTTTCACGCTCTCAAAATCAGTATGATTCCATTTGGGTCATTATGGATAGTATGACTAAGTCTGCTCACTTGTTGCCTATAAGGACTAACTACTCTGGAGAGGACTATTCCAAGTTTTTTATTCAGGAGATTGTCAAGTTGCATGGAGCTCTCATGTCCATCATCTCAGACCGAAGTACGTAGTTTACTTCTCTATTTTGGCACTTGTTTCAGAAAGGTTTGGGGATTATGGTGAACCTTATCACCTCTTTCCACCCTCAAATAGATGGACAAGTGGAATAGATTATTCATACTTTGGAGGATATGCTAAAGGCCTGTGTGATTGATTTTAAGGGGATTTGGGTTGATCACTTGCCTCACACTGAATTTCTGTACAATAATAGTTATAATTCGAGTATCCATATGGCTCCTTTTGAGGCTCTTTATGGTAGGAGATGCAGGTCTCCTATTGGGTGGTCTGAGTTTGGTGAGTACTAGTGATAATAAGCTATATATAAATTTATTTAAAAAAAATATTGTGCATGCATGTAATATCTTTGTCCATCCTTTAATTGTGACAATCCTTATAAAGACAAGTATCAAGATAGTTACTGTATACGTAAACACAACGCAAAAGACTTTAAGAACATATCTGTAATGCTATAGATTGATTTCATCTTTGGTAAAAAAAATACATACCTACCTTATTAGAAAATTAAAGAATCACGTCACTTTAGAATTTGTTTTATCGTATTAGAGTACTCGTGTTGATAACGTGTTATGAAATAATAAAGAATAAAGAAGAAAAGTAGAAAGAGAAGAGAGTAATTATTTCTGGGATTCTCTTGTGGTGTTTTACAATGAAGAAAACCCTTCTATTTATAGGAAAATTACCCCTAGTTTCTCTATTTTTTATAGACATTTAAAATAATGTGAATACATTTATAAAATTCTTTAATTTTCTTGTATCTTCCTCTCCCAAAGTATAAAAAGTTTAGACTTCATATCTTTCTTTGTCAATTTGAAATTGCACCACTATTTATGCATCATAAAAATAGAGTGAATTTGATTAACTTGAAAAAAATGATTTTTTAGGACACGGTAAAATCAATGCACCTTTAATTGTCCTAATTAAATTCAGTTTCATGTCAAAAAGAAATAGAAAAGTTAAATTGTCAATGTAATTCTCTGCCAAAAATTATCACTATAAGATTGACAGAGGATTCTAAGGGACTTGCGGCAATAGCTTTTTTCCTTCTTGTACAATTGTCATGGAAGGATCAATTTTACCACTTTGCTATTTATAGCCTGAATATATGGAGAAGAAATTATTTACAATGATAGAGTGACAACGCATCATAAAACATAAGATCTTTGCTTATTAAATATTTTCTAGAAATTGAACCATTGGTAACAGCAACCTGAAGCCTCAATTTGTATGTTTACATTTCTATTACATGATCACTAATTTCTTCAAAGCATTTTCAACATTTAGCGCTCACGTTTGTGACATAGCTTCTATATACAGTCTCTTTCTACATTAATTAGTTTGCTAAGAAATCTGGGTAAACAAATAAGCTAAAGATGTTGGTTTGTTGGATTTACTGATAATGCAGATTTTACTGTGGAAAATTCTCATCCTGTTGTCATTGACAATCCACATATTTGACAATCAGCAACATATTCAGAATTTTTCACAAAATAATAAATTACTGTAACGATCTTTGTAGGAGTGTCAAATGGGCGGATTGGGTTAATATTGAAGATATTAAATGAGTTGAATTCAATATTGGGTCGCCTAAATTTACTTTGGGTTAAAATAAATTGAATTGAAATAGGCTAAAAATCGAGTTGAGTCTTGACCAGCCCAGTTTAGCCCACTTAACCTTAAAATATTAACATATTAATACATACCTCTTGTAAACCTAGCTCAAGAAAACCAATTTAAATGGGGTTGGAAAGTTGGATGGGTGAGTAGAGAGTGGGGGTAGGAGTGGGGTGGGTACGAATATTTTTTAAAAAATAAAAATTCATTTTCTTAGAGGGGTATGGGGTAGGAGGGGTGAAGTTTAGGATGGGAGCTGAGATAAGAATATTTTCAAAAAAAATAAAAAAAATAAATTTTTAGAGAAAGAGTATACAGTGAGGGTGGTTGAGGGGGGGGGGGGTTAGGGGGGGATGGAGATTAGGGTAAAAATATTTTTTACAAAAACATACTTTTTAAAAAAAATAAGGAGGGGGCGGGGGGGTATAGGAAAGAATTTTAGTGTAGGTTGGCTCGAGTTGTTTACAAATTATGTAAATATATTGTTAGATCTATGTTCATCTCAAGTGCATGTTATTAAACTTAATAAGATTTATCTGTAATCTTCGCATTCAATTATTTATTATACACATGCTTTCATAAAATTTTCATCGTTCTAATAAGTTTATGCGCATTCACATAGGATATACGTGCAACGAACGAGCCCATAAACTAGTATATATATATATATATATATATATATATATACTTATGTTCTTATATCTATGTTTAAAGATATTCTACATATTTTTTTGTAAATCATGTAAATTAAATTATCTATAAAATTCTTACCCTTAGTATATGATTAGCCTCTTAATTTCTTAATAACAACGATGGATTAACCTGTAAATTCCTAGGAATTCTGGCCTTAATAGTCCAATAGGTCTGCTAAATAGACAAAGGACAAGTGTTAGCTGCCAGACAAAAATTTTTCGGGGTGTGGTTAAAGAAGTACGATGTTAAGAACATAGATTAAAAGGAAGAGATGAACAGGGTAAAGTAAAAAAAAAAAACTCTAGGGAAAATATAAACTATAAGAATGATAAACATAAAGAAATAGTAGGAAAGAGGGAGTACTGAATAGGTTTTACAAACTGATATACTAAAAAATCAATCATTATTCACTAAAATATATCCTCGTTTTATTATTTTTGATTTTCTTTGTGAAATATATAATATTATTTTATTGAAATATAATATTATTGAGATATACCACTGTTTTTATTTTTATTGAAATATACAAATATATCCTTGTTTTATTATTTTTTATTTTCTTTGTGAAATATATAATATTATTTTATTGAAATATAATATTATTGAGATATACCACTGTTTTTATTTTTATTGAAATATACCACTGTTTTGGTATCAGAGTGAGAAGGTTTTGGGAACATTACCTACTAACTCGCAAAAGTTTATAAACTTTATATGAAAAGACATAGATCCTTCCAAGACATAAGGTTTAGCTATTTTTATTTATATAGAGAAATCAGAAAAAGAAATAATATAATAGCTAGAAAACATAATATAGAATAAAGTCGAAGAAGGTTATTAGAAGCAAACAGATTACATAAATCCTATAATACATCTAGACAAGTTTGTGAAGATTTAGTAAGCGCGTTAAATTGGGAAATATAAGGTTGTGAGAGAGATTTAGAAAATAATATTTCAGGGATAAAGTGGCTTAAGGAACGGATTAAGAGAAAATCTTATCAATTAGGATAATAAATGCCAATAAGATATATTGAGTGTATTAGAGAAATACAACGTCAATATTATAGAGAATTTGCTTATAAACATCAGCTTGTAAAAATTCGGAAACAATTTGTAGAAAGATTAGAATTGTTAAATAAAGAAATAAGAAACCTAGAAATAGATATTTTAAATTTTAAAGAAACAGACGAAATAATTACCATAACATCTAACTATTATAAAAAAGCATTAATTAGCGAACAATCTAGGCTGATAGAAACTATACAAGAAGTAGAATTGGATATAACCTATACAAATAATATATTGAAATATCAAACTAAGCTAAGCAAAAAATACCTTAACTTAAACCACTTAGGATAACAAGATAGCTTCGTTAAAACACCTCGATTACCTAGATCTTAGATTTCAACCAGAAAAGAAATATAGAATATTAAAAGATAACTCAACTATAAGGTGTAATTTCAACCAGGGTGAACATATTTTACATTCAGAAGATAAACAATAAAATACAATAATAGACTTTTTGATAAATTCAAGCGAAAAAATTCAGGAAAAGGATAATAGTATAATAAGAATTTTAGAAGAAATAGAAGTTACTCAGAATAAACATAAAAAGACACTAGATAAGATAGAACAAAATTTAGATTATTTAAAGTCACAAGAAGTAGAAATAGACAGAAAAATCCAGTATTTAAATCACAAGTTTAATTTAGAAAAAATACCCACAAAATTAGAAATTGAAAAACTAATAAAAACCATAATAGAAAGACCTAAAGAATTGGACGTAAAAACAACTCAACTAATATCTAAGCTTGTAGAACAAGTAGAAAATATAACAACAGAGATCAAAGATTTGCAAGAAATAACAAAAAGATTAGAAGAAATATCACTTTCATGAGTGAAAAAGATATAAATTATAATAAAGCACTAGAAAAATCAAGAAATTATCATAGCAAACCAGAAGGATTATCTAAGTATATACCTTCAAGTCAAACAGATAAAATTTTACTAAAACAAAATAATGCCATAATAGAGTTATTATTAGACTTACACACAAAGATAGACATCTTAATTAAAGGCAAAGAAACTCAAAAATCCCTCCAAGAAGAACTAGAATTACCCGAACTACATAAGAAAATAGACATTTTAATAAAAAATAAAGAAGTCCAGCCAAAAAATAACTTTGAAATAGACGAACTTATTAACCAATTAAAACTAATTGAATTAACTCCTAAACAAGAACGAAAAAATATAATAAGAAAACCACAAAAATGGACTTTCTATCAAATAGACGGAGAACCATCTAAAATAATGAAAGACAAGGAGAAAAAAGGCAAAGAATAAGTTTTTCAAAAAATAGAATAGGAAATTATAATATATTATCTAGAATATGCAGAAGACAACCTAATATGGAGCAGAACCAAGAACTTAACGAAATAATAGATGTAGACAAAGATTTACAAATCTTCCAACAACATTAATTAAAATTATTAAATCCTAAAACACTATATAACGCCGGATATTTTTCTACAGACAATCAGTTATATAGACATTATAGAGAAGAACAAATATCGGCTATAGGAGAAGACTTTAAAATACTAGATTTAGTAAATGCTAATTCCTTAAGACATCTAAAAAATAATAGAATGATATTGATGCATATGGGTTAAATTGTTATAGGAATAAAAGGTCTAACTAGAAAAAATCTAGGATCCAAAGTATTAATAACAATATATGATGATCGATGGTCAGACACTAAAAAGTCAATAATAGGATTAACTGAAGTAGATATGACAAATAATGGAGGAATATTCTATATAAGTCCAGACTTCCTAATGAACTTAAAAGAATTTGGAAAAAACATTAAAATAGGAATCCAAACTAAAGGATACGAAGAAATGAATAGTGGAAATAATTTATTAATGTGCATAGGTTTTATTGGAAAATTAACTTTAAGTAGTAATACAAAATTTAAACTAAAAGTAAATGATGTTGTTGAAATAATGGGAAATAAAGGCATAAGTTTAATAAAATCAATAAAAATAGACCCCGAAATATATGCAAGTTTAGAATGGAATTTAAACAAATTTACTAAACCAAAAATTTTTACACCGGATTCTCATCTATTATATAGTACAAGTAAAGGAGAAACTTCGGTCAGGTTTATGGATTATAATTACACAACTAAAAGAAATTTAGATGATGATGAAACAGAGAGTAATATCGAAACAGAAAGCGAGTTTATGAATATAGAAGTCCTACAAGAAGGATATGAAGTAGACATGGCCATAGAAAAGGCTGAAAACTTAGCAGAAGAATATAAATATATAACTTTTAAATGTAAAGGATGTGAAAAAGACGACATGAAAATAGAAGAATGTATAGAACATTTTAAAAACTGCTTAGAGAGAAGTGATAATTTAGGATATAGAAATAACAAATCAATCCTTGAAAGAAAAGATGAAGACACAATCTCTATATTTTCTACCATCAGTTATAAAGAACTAGCAGAATTAGAACCAACTAGCTCCTCAAGTGCTAGCCCATTCCAACAACAAACCAAAATCCCCAACCAATAGATTATAGTACAGGCAGTGTACCTAGAAGACCAACAATTAGGATAAACCCAGATACAGAGCTTAGAGGAGATAATATAAAATCAGCAGGTAAAAGAATGCCAATAGAAGAACCAATTAAACTACAAAAAGGAGAAAACAAAGGTAAAATTCTGAATATAGCAGCACATGATCCCCAAACGTGGGATGAAAGGAATAGTAGCTGCAGATTACTTAAGACATTATACAGAAACAGATACGGAAACAATGTATAAATATTTAGAAACCTTCTTAGGGGAATCTGCAAAAGCTACATGGGAAAGTTTTAAGACAAACTGCCCATATGATTTCCAGGTTTTATTAAGTATGGGACTAAATCCTTATATCCATTACATAAATTTTCACCAAAATATCTCTAAGTAAATCCATAGGATAAATTACCTGGGGATTTTTCTACGAATTTAAAAAATATATATATTTGTTCATATACCTACGGATTTACCTAGAGATAAAATACCCGCTGATATATTTCCCCAGGGAATGTCGCAAGTATGAAATTTGCGCAATATGGCATCAAATTTACCTGCAAATTTGTTGCAAATATATAGTTCGCAGGTAATATATTTTAATATTGATGAATTTAATAATTTTATAGGTAAATCCTTATATATTTCCTACGATATTATTCCCTAGGTAAAATCCCTAGGTAATAAGCAGTTTTCTAGTAGTGGAAGCTGCCTCAGTTAAGCCTTCCCCTGTAGTCACTTCTCATCGAATTCCACTTACTCGAGGAAAAAAACAACGATAAGATACTTCTATGGAAGAAGCTCTTCGTGATAATAAACAGAAATGGGTTGCTCCTTCTGCTTCTCCACCTCCTAGTGTTCCCTCTACTGATATTCTCCTTCGTTCCAAAAGAAAACTGAAGCACATCATTTCCAAAACCCCAAAATCCTTTTTCATTCCTACCTCTACATCCCAACCCACTTCCAAATCTTCCTCATCCTCAAAATCTCCTGAGAAAGCCTTCACTGTCAAAGCCTCCCCTTCTACCAGAGGTTCTTCAAAATCCTCTTACCATCTGAAGAAATAAGTATCCATACCTATTCTTTTTGACTCCTCTGACTCAGATTTTAATTTTCTTCCTGATACTCCTCCTACTCCCTTTACTCACCCTGATCCAGATCTTGACTATGATATTACTTTTGATACTTTTGCTGACAAGGCTTCTCAGTCAGCTCATGTTCTCCACTTTCAAAAATGTAAGTTGGCTGGGGTAGAGTTGTCACCGATTTTGGGAGACCTGATATGGATGTGTAGCTCACCAAACTAAGAGCTCGGGGGTGGTCACAACTATTTCTTCAAGGTGATCATCAAAGGAAGTTTGGGAAAGCTGAAGTGTATGAATTTTATACAAATTGAGTTGCTATCGGAGAGATGTTCTCCACTACTGTTCATGGTAAAACCATTAATCTTTACCCTGCTGATCTGAGTTGAATTTTACATGTTCCTACTGGGGGTTGGAGTTATTATGTGAAAGGTGTTTGGCTCCTCTTGATAACCTCCCGTCAGCTTTTGATATTGCTAGAAAATTCTTTGAAAATCCTTTTCTTTTAACTCATAGAAGAGTCCTCAAGAATGAGATGTCTCCTCTCCACCAGTTCTATTTTGATGTGGTTCACAAGATGATCTTTCTTAGACAGGAAAGGAGAACAGTAGCCAATTATCTTGATCTCACCCTGGTGGAATTGCTAGACTCTCAGACTCCAATTGATCTTTCTAGACTCATCATCAAGCACATGCAAAGAGTCTTAATCCAAGATACAAATGGGCATGCTTTGCCCTATGAGTTCTGGCTTACCCTGCTTTTGAGGACTTTCATGTTCTTGTCAAAGTGTGGTCACTACAAACCATAAAGGATGTTATTGGCTCTGTGAACCATGCTATGTTACCTGCTTCTATGAGGAGTGTTGACAACCCTATACAAAGGTTGAGGAATGCTCTTGCTGCCAAATAGAGTGAGGTGAAAGTAGCACAAGCTGCATTGAAAGCTGCCCAGGATGCTCATGAGAAGGAGAAATAGGTCCTTCATGCTCAAATTTCCTCCCTCATAGCCATATTGGAAAAGAAAAGGGCTGACAATGCTGATATCATTAGGAAGCTGACCTCCCTTATTCCTTCTTCCTCATCCACTTAAGTCCCTGTTAGTGTCTTAGGCACCTTTTCTTCCTGCTTTTGGTCCAAGCTGTTTCTCTCTTATTGCTTTTAATGGGTTGTGATCATTGTATTCTGATCTATCAAAGAAATGGCTTTTTTTCTTTATGTGGTTCACTTCTGTGTTATTATTGTATTGCTTGTTTTTTTCTCTAAAGTCTTCATTGTTTTAGTGATAACCCTAGTGGCCATGAATTATTAAACACTTTTCACTTATTGGTCCAGCTTTTTGATGATGTCAAAAGGGGGAAGAATAGATTATACAATGCTTATAACCCAATTGACGAACCTGTGTTTTATTTTGATTCTTTTACTTAACTTCTTTAGTGAGTATGTCAGGTTTTTGTAGTGTTGTGCTGCTATGTTTGTTATCATCAAAAAAGGGTAATTTGTTAAGGCATGTGGAGTTTTAATAATAGACATATGAATGAAATATGTTGTGAAAGTTGGTCTATCCAAGTAAACAAAGCTCAGCTGCAGACAAGTTATGGATAAGATGATTCTGCATACAAACAGAAGTGGATAACATTTATCACATTAGAAGTTGAGTTGAACAAGATGCCTTGCAGAAGTTGAGTTGAACAAGAGGTCGTGCAGGAGTTGAGTTGAACAAAAAGTCTTGCAGAGATAAGAGAAGAATCCTATTGAAAAAAGAATCCTATTTAAAGAAGAAGTGAGAAAGGGGACATCAACAAGAAGAGTAAAACTATCTAGAGTCCTATTGAACATAGAAGATCACAGCAATTGAAGGACTATTTGAAGTGTGTGCTTAAATACGAGAAACGAATTCAAAAGCACTTACTCAATGCACTGAAAAAATAATCAACAATCAGCAAAATAGTTCACATACTTGAAGAAGAACCTGATCCCTTACTTAACAAGTCATAGACTGTTTGTAGTAGGTAGGTTCTTTGAGTTGTAATAAGTCATTGTTCTAGTCTCAGTGATCTATAAACTGAGTTAGGAGTTATGTCTTCAAGTTAGGGAACTCGAAGACTTGGGAACACTTATCTTGGGAAGATTTGTGTTTTTGTAGTGATAGGAGTTAGAAGTTTTAATTCCTAGTTAACAAGAAGTTTTGTAATTTTATTGATTGTTGAGGCTCAATTGTTATAGTGAAGTTAGGTTTAAATCCTGTAGAGGTACAGGGAGTGATTTTTTACACCTTTCTTAAGCCGGGTATTTTCCATGTAAAAACACTGTGTTCAGCTTTTACTTCTATGAACCACGTTTACTTACTTGTTCCACAGATAGGCAATTAGTAGGGCTCATACTTTAACAAGTAAATTATATTGTATTAATATCATTCATAAGGATACCTAAATAATCATTTTCAAGTGTCATCATTAGCTTTTGGATTAGCCAGCAGTTCTCAGTTCTCACCTGTTGGAAGGTTGCCATAACTGCACCAACTCTCTCTATTACATCTAACCAGTTCTTCAGGTTATGTGATGGAATGTTCGATCAACCTACTGGATTGTCCATCTTCAAGTTGCCATAGTTTTAATTCCCTCAGTTTCCATGGTTCTGTAGTGACTGTAGAATATTCCAGACATATCAAGGCCAAAGTTTTCTTGAACTGCACCAATCAGATAGTTAATAGACAAGTATAATAACAGGTATATGTATTTGGTATGATGATCCTACAAAATCTACACTTACTAAAATTTATATTAACAGGTACATGTATTTGGTATGATAATCCTACAAAATCTACACTCATTAAAATTTATAAAGTCTTACCTTAATTTGTTTGTTGAAGTTGCAGTAAAATTGCTCGCCTTACTTGCATATGTTAGAATCGAAGAGGAGAGATTGACTCAATCAGAAATTGCTACTAGACTTAATCAGATATATGTTTTTCTCAATTTCAGTCCATGTTCCTATATTTTTTTCTATTCTATAAGTGTTGAAGGATGATCCAACTATAAGGACACCAAGTAGTCATTGTGGGATAAAAGCTGCTTCTATATTTGTGTATATCAAACTAAAAATTGATTTAATTCACTAAATTACTGAAATGTAAAGATCAACATCTGGTAAGATGTGATAGTTAAGAGTTGTAGCATTTTATAGGTCAAGCTTATAACGTAGAAGTTATTATCACAACCTTTTAATATAGGTCAAGCTCATCATGTAGGACATAATAACTTTCTGAGCTATTACACCTTGATGGATAGCTAATAATTCTTTTTTTGAGTAAGGCACCTTATCAAAATTTTTGACACAAACTAAATGAATCTTACAATTGAAGAAGCACAAAGTAAACACTGAAAGATCTAAATAACAGACGATAATTGACAATTTACTGATTAAGACGATTCCATTTCAGTAAGTTGGAATGAACAGAATATAAAGAAATCATTGGAATCAACATGGATGACGGGAGCATTATGCACTCTATGTATCATACAAAAACATACCAAGTGTATTTTCACCTATGTATCATCTGAAAAGAAAAACATGTGTGTTGAAGGAAGATCTGAACTTAAAGAAAGTACAAAATAAAAGTTCCAATGATAGACATAAATGCAAGTCATCTACAACCGTAAGTGATGAAGTGTCAAAAATAAGCACATAGAAAAGAATTTAATAAAGAATAGCTTGCATCTAACGTTTAGTACTTAGAAAACCTACTGGCAATCTGTCTCACACAAGACGATCTTCATATGGCTTGAGATGATAGTATGAGGACCTAATAGAAACTAACGCCTTGAGTATCTCAATTCTGAAAAACCCAATGATACCTAGAGTGAAAACAAGGATATTGCAAAAGCTGCAACATCTGACAGTGGATGAGCAACATTCGTTAAAATTGCAAAAAGGTTGGCTTTAATACCTCCAGCAACCTCGACAACCATAAAAATGATGCAATACAACATCTTATAGTAGATGAGCAGTTTCGGTTAAAATTGCAAGACTATTGGCTTTAATACCTCTAAGAACCGTGACAATCATAAAAATGATGCAGAGGACAACAACAATGCAAAGTTTTCTCATGGATGCTGATCTCTCCTGTGCATCCTTAGACATGGTTTTAACATCTGGGAATCTATACGGTGCTGAACCACAGATTTTAGTCCTCTTCTCTTGTGATAGTATGTCACCATGCACCTCAATTACATGTCTATGTTCAGGGTTCTGCTTATCCATCTAAACTCTTTTTTTTTTACAAAATCATCAATCAACAACAAGACAAATGAGTCTAATATCCCATAAAAGCCATTGGGTTTATTATAAAATCATGATAATACCACATAAAATTGAGTAATACTCTAGCTCCATGGATACAACGACCATCAGATCAACATATACATAGCTCAAACAAGTTAATCAACCAGATTCCACTTTGCGGGAATACACTGGGTTTGTTGTTGTTGTTGTTGTAAACAAGTTATTCAATGTCACCAGCTAGGAGGCAATTATAAACATGGGCCTAGGATTTGAAATGACGAGTGGTAAACAAGACAATTCCGAATAGAGCTTCCTAGATGAATTAAATACTTTAGTCATGGGCATCAAAATTCCAAATAAAGCTTCCTAGATGAATTAAATGCTTCAGGGATGGGTAGTAAGACTTAAATATGATTCCAAATAAAGCTTCCTAGATGAATTAAATGCTTCAGGGATGGGTAGTAAGACTTAAATATGATTTTCTTTAAAATCGTCACTTATACTCTTTCTATAACACAAAATTCAATTTAAAAATACAAAAACTTAACTCCAAACGGGAACATAAGCTGACCACAGTGAGCATTACAACAGCAGTCAAGAAAAAATATAGCATAAAACAGGAAGAACATAGAGACAACTAAAGGTGGAAAATTTGAGGGAAATTACCCTAGAAGAAGAACGATTTAGATGGAAGGACAGGAGTATTTAAGTATAAGGGGTGTAAATGACATGAAGTACCAATTATACTCCTCTATAAACTAGGAGGTCAATGGTAGTCCTCAGCTTATTGCATTCATGAGAATGTTCTTCATCATATCTATAGTTTTTGCTGTATTGGTTCATTTAACCTTGCAGCACCAACTTCATTAATCAAAATAAATAGTAGGGGCTCCAGCATCAATCAAATCTTGTGGTTTTAAACTAAAGACACGTAGAATGTACTTTAATCATGTAATTTTAAACATGTCACGTGTAACGTTGTAATTAAAAAGTTTTCAGAAAAATAAAGAGACATTCTTTTTGGAAACAGAGTGAAAATAATAAGTAATACAAATAAATTAAAATGGAGGGAGTATTTCCTAACCATATATGACCACAAATAAACAATATCTCTATCTCCAAAAAATAAGGATAAGGTCAAATTACACTGGGCATACTGTTCTTGTATCTGACCACAAGTCAGTAGCCTAAACAAACTCCTCAGTCAAAGCAAGGAATTCCTTAATCAATGAACTTTCCACCACAAATTCCACTATAAAAAAACAACAACTCAATGGCACTTACTTTTCCAAACTAAAATCTAGCTCAAGTTGAATGATCAGTTAACAACACCCCAAAAGCCAAAAACAATCCCCATTTTGAATACAATTCCACTATTCCAGAAGTTCTTCATAATCAAGCCATTTGTCAAAAAATTCAGTTCAAATCTTAAATAAATCAAATTTTAATTCTGAACAACAAGCACAAATACGAATTTCAATTCACAACACAGTAAAAGACAACTGACAACTTAATTTCTAAGAGTTGATAATACAAAATAAGATATGCATTAACATAGAGCGCTAAAGTGCGTGCAATGATCAATCATAAATTGATCAAAATAACGGTAATACCAGCTTGGGACGGAGGAATTACTATTTTTTTATAACTTCTCTTTGTTATCATCATTCAATGTTCCTTTATTTGTCGTGTTGTTTCAACCCAACATCATACTCATAATTTTAGTTCAATCGTACATTATGAGTACATCAATAACTTGGACGCATTGAATTAACACAATTCATGTGAATATTGTTAAACCTATTGTGTTGTTAGATCGATGTATAGACGACTTGATCCATTTAACACTATTTTTATCTTAAACGTGTTTTGAAGTTGAATTTAGATAACAATTTCTCAAGAAAAAATGAAACATTAAACGAAAAGTAGAATTCGATCAATTTGGGTTTGTTCCAGTTCTGACTGAAAATGCATATGATTCGTTCAAAACACTAAATTTGCCTTAAACGTATTTTCGGATTACTTTCACATAACAATTTATCAAGAAACAATAAAACAAAATCTATAAAATAGCAAAAATATTGAATTTGTATTAATTTAATTTTATTCAGATTCTAATAAAAAATGCTTGATACACGTGCAATGCACGTGCTCTAAACTAGTATATATATATATATATATATACACTTTTAAAATATTAAAAAAAAAATGAGAAAAAGATAAATGGTTTTCTTGTACATTACCAAATTGAGGGTTATGCATATGAAAAGCTTGAATTTTATGGAATTAATAATATTTAAGAGTAGAATTTATATAATAGAATGTATGAATTAAGGACATGATTTTATAAAATAAACTAATTAAAAGAAATGAGAAAAAAATGTTAAAAAAGGGAGAAAAAAAAATAAATATGAAAATCCTTGAGGATGGCACATCACCTTCTCTATTAGACTCCTTTATATTATATATAAATTACGGAGCGTAACCGCACATATGAAAATTAAAGTTAATCAAGAATGTATAGACCAAAGAAATGATTAATGTTTTAAGCTATATCCAATTCTGTCTAGAGTTTAACGAAACTAATAATTGAGTTATATTATAAATAAAGAAAACAGATCACTACGAGAGAGTGAATTTGCAAAAGTGAGAAATTAAACAAATATAAAAATAAAGTCACAGCATCAATAGGGATTAAAGAGAAATGACATTAGTCTTTCCATCCATCTAATGGATTTCCGTATAGTGTCTACAACAATTTACTATATTAACAAAACATTTAATTATATTTTGTGTGCATGAATCTAGAGAAGATTTGGAAGAATGCCACTTTGAAAATTTAATTTGGATAATAGAAATAATTTTTTTTTTAGGGTTACGGTTTAGAAAAGGCTCTCAGACCCCACTAGGTGGGAATACACTGGGTTTGTTGTTGTTGTACAGTTTAGAAAAGGCAAAAAGTAGGTCAGGGTTGTGGGTCATGGGCCTCTTTTACATTTTTAAAAGTTGGTGATAAAATATAACTTTATCAAAAATAAAATATGGTTCCTTTTTATATTTATTAATTTTTCAAATATTTATTAAAATCATTTAATAAATTCAACAACTTTTCTCTCTCCTCAAATCCTCTTCTTTTCTCGATTTTTCTTTATATTTTTTGAAAAAGAAAGTTTTGCTCAATTCTAGCTTTCCAAGTCGAATTTTTGCAGTTTCTCTTACTCAGGTAAGTTTAATCTTCTTCCTCGATCAATTTTAGATCCATTTTGATATTTTTTATTTTCGTTTTGTGTTGGGGTTCTTCGATTTTGTTAAAAATTGCATTGTTCGTCATTAAATTAGTCAAAATTTGAGTGTTTTTAGTTAACATTGTCGATGCCGCATGTTTAATCGTGTTTTGCTTTGGATAATGACTAAATTTTTTTTAATTTTTTGTATTTATATTGCATATTGATTTTGAATTTTTTGTACTGAATTAACCCCATTTTAATGGTATTCTTGTTGTTGTGAATTGCACTATCAATTTCTGGAGAAGTTGGAACTTGATTTGCATGTTTGATCTGAGGCATTTTTTCATTTTTCTTAATAGACCAGTGGTCGATAGATCAACCACTACTGATTTATTTTTGTTGCATTTTTATTTTATTAATAGATCAGTGGTCGATAAATCGACCACTGTAGATTCGTTTCACTACCTATATATTTATTTTTGCTGCATTTTTTCACTTATTTTAATAGATCAGTGGTCGATAAATCGACTACTACAGATTCATTTTTGCTTGTAGATCATAAATGGTCAAAGTTTAGAAAGCAGTTAAAAGGGCTGCTTCCACTGCTTGTAGTAGTAGGAAGTGAAAAATCAATAAGTTTCCAAAACTTCGAAGAGAAAAAAAGTTGTAATCAAAGAACCCGAGTCGAAAAGTAAATCAAAAATCATTATCGAGATTGAGGAATTTGAGAAAAGTAGTGCACATGAGAGTGATAATATTGAGGACAACAAAGGGAAAAGCGAAGGAAAAATGAAAGTGATAGCGGTGAAGATGAGAACTTGAGAGATGGTGAAGACGGGAAGGAGGAGGATCTCCTATTCTTGCCAAGGTAAACTAATTTTTTTTGTTCTTCCTATTTAATGTACTTGTCTAATTTTGATAATCCCTTCAAAATAATGCAGTGCACGTCGACAGTCTCCCTTGTAGCCGACATCAAGCAAACCTCAAAAACTCGTAGTCATAGTGATTGTAGACCTTGCAGCAGCAGATAAAAAAATAGAAGAAAAAAAGAAAGAAGAAGAAACAGAAGAGGGGAAGGTAGCAGATGAACAAGATAAGAAACACGAAGAAGGAAAAAAAGATAAGGAGATGACTACTAAAGAAAAAACAGATTTTGAGGAGAAAATTGAAAAAATGGTGAAAAAAAGGAAGTGATTTGACAAAAAAAAAAGTGAGATATTATCGTTGGATGTGATTTGACATGTACTTTATTACCATTGTAAAAATCTGATATTTAAATTTTGTTACTACTGGACCTCTTTCATAGACCTTAAATATAATCGATGTCTTCTCATCGATGGGTAGATGATGGACCGCATAGATCGACACTCGGTCAATGCTACGGTATATACGAACTGATGCAACGGTCAAGAAACCATTAGTACATAGTCAAAAATATAAATAATTAAATAAATAAAATTAATTTTAGGGCCATCGATTGTGTCCAATGTAAATCATAGACTGTAAGCCTTGTCAATAATATACCGTATTGATTTATTGCCCTTGGTAGCATATTGGGAAAAAAATAATTAACTAATAAAAAAATAAATAATTGAATTTTATGCAATTAAATGAGCTTAAACAAGTCATGTGATCATATGAGAGTCCACGTAAGTTGGAGAAGGTGATCAAAGATGTGTGAGGATGGGTAGTGGTTGTACAACCAACATCCCCAGGGTAATGTTTACCCAAAGCACAAGTATGTTGTGGGAAATTCATTTGTTCAACCACAACTCATCACCTCATATCTTCGATCACCACTTTCAATTCTCGTGGACTCTTATACGATCACATGACTTTGTTAAACTTCTTTAATTGCATAAGTTAAATTATTTATTTTTATTAATTAATTATTTTCTTTTCAAATTATATGCTAGTCATGGTCTATAATAAGTATCATCGTCTAGTTACTTAATTGTGGAAGTAGTTCACAGTTTATGCTAGACTATATCAGATCGAGTAAATAACTAAGAATAATCTAGCATAAATAATGGGCTACTTCAATAATAAACAAACTAGACCAGGATACCTATTTATAGACCATAACTAGCACATATTTTGAAAAGAATTATTTAATAAATAAATAAATTAATAATTAAATTTTATGCAATTAAATGAGTTTAAACAAATCATGTGATCGTATGAGAGTCCACGTAAATTGAAGAAGGCGATCAAGGATGTGTGAGGATGGATAGTGGTTATACAACTACCATCCTTAGGGCAATGTTTATCCAAAGCACAAGTATATTGTGAGGAATTCATTTATTCATCCACTACCTATCCTCAGACATCTTTGATCACCTTCTCCAATTTACATGGATCTTATATGATCACATGACTTGTTTAAGCTCCTTTAATTGAATAAAATTTAATTATTTATTTTTGATTAATTAATTATTTTCTTTTTTCACAATATGCTACTAAGGGCAATAAATCAATATGGTATATTATTGACAGGGCTTTTTGTCTATGATTTATAACGGAAACAATCAATGATCTTCAATTAAATTTTAATGAATTAATTAATTAATAATTTACAATGTACTAATATTTGTTTACCATTTCACCAACCTTCATAGTGGAATCCATCGATTACGTAGACGTTCACTCATAGATATTGAACTTGGTCAATCCTAAACTCCATCGACTTTGCAATTAATTTTGTATAAATCAACATAATCGTTGATAGACCAGATTCATTATCCATTAGCATATATGAATTGGTATATACATATGCTAGACTATAAATTTTGACGTATGACAACTGTTTCACTCATTTTCTATTAGGGAAAATTGCAAACTTTCAAACAACAACAAAATTGCAAAATTCAAGTATAGACAATATATAGGAAACAAAAAATATTTTATTTTATCAGTTCATTGCAACATCGTTTAACACAATGTACACTAAAATACGAGCAAAAAGGGCAAAAGAAAAAAAATTTCATATAAAAAAATTCCTAACCATGAAAGCTTATTTTCAATGAACTTAGAACTACAACTATAACAGAAATTAAATTCTTAACTAAAGGGATGTGGTGTGTATGTGTGTGTGTGGAGGGGGGGTGATCAACTAGTCGGGCTCCATGTTCATCCTCTCCACGATCGCCCGTAAAAATAGGTGATACAAGGGAGTTCACGGTAGAGGTGCTCCCTATCCTGACCCAGACCGTAGAAGAGACGGGTGTGGTGGAGGGATTGTTGGAGACTCCAAGATGATATCTATCCTTAGTAATGGCCTAGATCCATCAGCAATGACATCCAACATGTATAAGGACACATGCCGATCATTCTTTATGAATATGGGCATGTATTTTCCCCCGTCCATTCATTTAGATAGATAATCACAACATTCTTTGGCTCGCAATTAAATTCTCCTTTCTCAATTACGCTTTAAACCATGTCTTCGTATTCGAACAATTGCGATGCAGCGGGATGAGCATTGTCTCCTTACTTGATGATTTCCAATTCCAATATTTGAGACTCTCCTCCCACACACCTATATAATCACCTCCCTCGATAATTACTTTAGCTACTGCCATTATAGACCACACTAATCAATAATAGATTAAGGTATCGGTCTATAACTGGTCGATGACTATTGAAATGAAAACCTCCGTATAAAAACGTGAATGGATTGATTTTGAATATAATTGATGCCCTTCTAGCTCTAGAATGAAAAAATGTATATGTAGGGCTTCTAAACTACTGAAATATATCTAATGAAGAGGTATTGAGTGGATTTGGAAAGCTTTTCAAGCTATTAAAATGGTGAAATATTATTTTTTGTAATTTTTTTCAAAAAAGATGGAACAACAATAGAGGAAATGACAAAGAATGAAGATTTTCAGTTGTGATGAGCAAGATTTTATCGAAAAAGTGGTCGGAATCGAAAATATTGGTGAAAAATGAAAGCTCCTATTGGTGGCTTCTTGGACAATTTTTTTAATTAAAATAGAGAAATATGAAAAATGATGGAAATATAAAAAATTATGGAAAATATTAAATATTAAATGGA
Source organism: Capsicum annuum (assembly GCF_002878395.1). NCBI lineage: Eukaryota > Viridiplantae > Streptophyta > Magnoliopsida > Solanales > Solanaceae > Capsicum > Capsicum annuum. The sequence continues at coordinate 117,090,289 of NC_061116.1, read as the reverse complement.
TGAGGTGAGGGACTAAAGTGTAAAGTTTAAAACTTGTGTGCTAGGGTTGTATATAAGAAGTGTTGATGTTATCCTAATGTCTAAATACTTAATTTTTCAAGACTTGTGTCTAAAGACTTTAAAAAAATTCAAAGTGTCTATTTTGCAAAATGGTCTATGAGTCTGCTCCATGTTTAACTTAGTTTATTGATTATTCTACATAAAATAATAAATTTTTCATGAAATTTTAGGATAGTGATTTAGCACACAAAAAATAAAAACTACAATATTAATATTTCTCTAAATTTGATGATAAATATTGCCATTTTGTTATGTACTAATTAGAGAGTAAGGATAAAAGCGTCATTTCACATTGTAGTTAGTTAGAGGTTATTAAGAAGGAACTCACAAAAGCTGTTAGGTGGTTAAGAGGAAATAGTAAAGGTAACTTTATAAGAGCTAAGCTTGTATTCTGTAACTGTCATTGGATGAATAATATCTTCTTCTTCTCTTATGCTCATAACCTTAGTCTCTTCTTCTGTTAACTATTCAGAGGCTATTCCATCATTTTAGCTTCTTAGGTTGTAGAGCTTGTGCTTGAAATCTTTAGTACATATCGTTAGTGTCAGAGCCATCATCTTCCTTCACTTATATAAATGTCGGAAGCTACGCGAAGTACAGAATGGTGTCGAGAAATTGAGGAAATTAAGGAGAAAATACACACAATGGGAAAAAATGATGGAGCTTTAGCGCAAATCCATCTATTTTTAGCTGCCATAGCTAATAATGGGGCAACTTCAACTGGTGCATCGAACATTCCACTGACTAAAAATGGTGAAGGGATAGGGCGTTAAGGGGGGAAACCACCACCCATAGATGACTAGATACTCTAGGATTGAATTTCCCAAATTTAGGGGTGAAGAATTGAATGGTTTGATTTATTGATGTGAGCAATTTTTTGAGGTGGATGGGACTGCTGAAGACATAAAGGTCAAAATTGCATCTGTTAACTTGGAAGGAAGAGTGTTGCAATGGAATCAAACCATGGTGAGATCAAGAGTGGGTAGGGCCTTGCCCAGTTGGAATGACTATCTCGTGCCCTGCAATTCAGGTTTGGTCAATTATTGCATGATGATCCCATGGCAGAGCTGATATCATTGAAATAAATTGGGTTAGTGCAAGAGTATTTGGACAAGTTTGAAAGCTTAGTAAATCTGGTAGATTTATCGAAGGAGTACTCTATCAGCTATTTGTTGAATGGATTAGAACCTGAGATCGAGGTTAAAGTTAGGATGTTGGCCCCTCGTACTTTGATGAAGGCTTATAGCTTGGCAAAATTGGCAAAAAATTCTATTCTACTTCAAAAGGATGTTATTTCATCTGGTACCAATTCAAGAAATCAGAGGGCATTGTTACCTACACCTAGTAGTTCTTTGCCTTCTACCTCGAGAAACTACTAGAATGCTTCTAGTTCTAACAACACAAAAGGGGGTGAGTTCAATAAAGCCCCAACTACTGCTCCTAATGAGGGGCCACTAGTGAAAGGATCAAGAAGGCTTTCAGGAGCTAAGATGGATGAAAAAGGGGCCAAGGGGCTATGTTATTAGTGTGATGAGAAGTACACTTTGGGCCATAATTGCAAAAGGAGGAAACAACTCCTTATATTGGAAATGGATGGTGATGTGGAAGACTTGGAAGTGGATGAGACTTAGAGGCTTAGTGAGATATTAGGGCAAAACCAAACTCTTCAGGCTTAGATGTCAGTACATGCTCTTGATGGTACATCCGATTATAGAACCATAAGAGTGAAAGGGGGTATAAAGGGCAAGGTGATACACGTATTGATTGATTTAGGGTCTACCCATAATTTTATGGACCTTGACACAGCTAAGAGGTTGGGATACAAGCTGCAGAAAGTACCAACTTTCTCAGTTTGTGTGGCTAATAGAAATAAAGTTCACAGCTCTTTGATGAGCAAACAAATAGCATGAAAAATACAGGGGGTTGATTTTACAGCAGATATGTTGGTAATGCCTTTGGGAGTAGCTGATGTGGTGATTGGAATACAATGGCTAGTAACCTTAAGTGTTATTAGATGGGACTTCAAACTATTGAAAATGGAGTTCCAGATTGGGGGCAAAAAAGTGTCACTAAGAGGTAGTCAACCTTGGGGGTTCAAAAATGAACGGTGATCAGCAAATGGAGAAATTATTGCAAAAATCATATCAATTAAGCATGATGGTGGTGGCTTATGTTCAGTCAGCAGTATATTTAGTACAACTACAATCCCAAGTATTGGAGGTACCTGATGAATTACAAAAATTACTAGACGCGTATGAGTGCTTGTTTGATATTCCTAAAGAGCTATCTCCAAGAAGAGAGCATGATCACAAAATTTTGTTACAAGAAGGTGTTGCCCCAGTAAATGTAAGACCTCTTAGATACCCTGCTTGTCAAAAAGATGAAATTGAGAAGATGATTCAATATATGCTATCCATAGGTGTTATCAGATCAAATGTAAGTCTTTATTGATCACCTATAGTCATGGTTAAAAAGAAGGATGGGAAATGGAGAATGTGTATTGATTATAGACAATTAAATAGCCATACCATTAAAGAAAAATTTCCTATTTCTGTTATAGAAGAACTGTTGGATGAGTTGGGTGGATTTCATTATTTCTCCAATTTGGATTTAAGGTCAGGGTACCATCAAATAAGAATGTATGATAGGGGCATTGAAAAAATTACTTTTAGGTCACATAATGGCCACTATGAATTGTAGTTATACTATTTGGTTTAACTAACACACCATCTACTTCTCAAAGCTTGATGAACAAGGTGTCCCGAGGTTTATCTTAGTATTTTTTGATGCTATCTTAATATATAGTCAATCCTGGGGAGATCATCTTTCACACTTAGCACAAACTTTTGAGGTATTAAAGTTGAATTATTTGTTTGTAAAGCTTAGCAAGTGTCAGTTTGGACAAATCAGTGTTGAATACTTGGGTCACATTATCTCAGAGGAAGGAGTAATAACTGATCCCAGTAAGGTTCAAGTGATGAAAGATTGGCCTATCCCTAAATAAGTTAAAGAAGTAAGAGTATTTTTAGGACTTACTGGCTATTATAGACGTTTTGTGCAATGATATGGGTTGATAGCTAGGCCATTGACTGTTTTGTTAAAGAAAAAAAGTTTGTATGCATTGAATTAGCTATTGCTGCTTTTGAGAAGTTGAAGGATGCTATGACCTCAACCCCTGTTCTCATTCTTTATAATTTTTCTGATGAATTTGTAATATAAACTGATACTTGCGGGGTAGGTATTAGGGCTATATTAATGCAGAAGGGGAACCCTGTGGCTTTCATGAGCAAGGCTTTAAGTCATAAACATCAACTTCTATCTATATATGATAGAGAAATGATGGCAATTATAACATCTGTACAGAAATAAAAACCTTATTTGCTTGCTAGACACTTTACTGTGAGAACTTATCATCAAAGTCTCAAGTATTTGATGGATCAGAGAATTTTTACCCCTTGTCAGGAGAAGTGGTTGGCCAAGCTAATGGGGTATGATTACACTATCACCTACAAGAAAGGGCATGATAATTTGGCTGCAGATGCCCTTTCTAGACTACCCAACACATGTCATCTTTATATGTTATCTACTGTGAAATCTGATTTCATAGATAAAATAAAAGCCACTTATGCTACTGACCCTCACATACAACACTTGTTGACTCAATTAAAAGTTAAACCACTCTCCAACCCTATCTACATGCTTAAGGATGGGGTATTGTATCAAATGGGTAAGATCATGATGGGGGCTGACAAGGAAGTGAGAAGGCAAATCCTGGAATTTTTGCATGATAATGCAATAGGAGGACATTCTAGTATTGCTGCGACATTTCAACGGTTGTGTCAAATCTATTATTGGAGGAAGATGAAAGTAGATGTCCATAACCACATCAGACACTATGAAGTTTGTCAAAAGTGCAACATTGAGAGTGTTAGTAGTCCTGGATTGCTACAACCACTCCCTATTCCTGACAAAGTATGGCAAGATATTAGTCTTGATTTCATTGAGGGACTGCCCGTTTCTTCCACTAAATCAGTGATCTTAGTAGTGGTGGATCGATTGAGTAAATATGCCCATTTCATTACCCTTAAACACCCTTACACTGCTGCTGTTGTAGCTCAAGTTTACATGGATAATGTGTATAAACTTCATGGCTTACCTCAGACTATTGTAAGTGACAGGGATGTGGTTTTCCTAAGCAAATTTTGGCAATCCTTATTTGAAGTGCAGGGTGTTCAATTCCATTGCTCAACTGCCTATCACCTTTAATCGGATGGGAAGACTGAAGTGGTTAACAGGTGTGTTAAAGGTTACTTAAGATATATATGTATTGACAGACCTAAGGATTAGGCACAGTGGCTTCATTTGGCTGAGTGGTGGTATAACACCACTTACCACTCTATCACTAAGTTTACTTCCTTCGAGATTTTGTATGGCCAACCTCCTCCTACTCGCATGCCCTATATCACTTATACATCCTTGGTGGATGAGGTAGACAGGATTTTACAAGCATGAAAAAGTATTATTAGATTTCTCAAACATCACTTGGCAGTGGCTCAGTCGAGAATGAAGACTCATACAGATAAGAAGAGATCTTTCAGGGATTTTTCATTAAGGGATTTGGTTTAAGTCCTGTTACAGCCTTACGGACAGATGTCCCTCAAAAGTCACTCCTACCACAAGCTGCAACCTAAATTTTTTGGGCCCTTTCCTGTCATTAAGAGTCGGTCCAATGGCTTATCAGTTGCAACTTTATTCTCATGCTAAGATTCAATCTACTTTCCATGTTTCTTAACTCAAATTACATATTGGTTCAGCTGTTGTGGTGCCAGGTTTGCCTATTATATTTTCCCCCCATGGCTATATCATTTTGGAGCCTGAGTTGATTAGCCAAACCAGACAAGTCACCAGACATCACCGACAGTACACTCAATTCTTAGTCAAATGGTTTGATTGTCTTGATGAGGATAGCACTTGGATGGATACCCATGCCTTCAAATCTCAGTTTCCTGATTTTGTCCTTGGGGACAAGGACTCTTGAGAGGGGAGGACTTGTTATGTACTAATTAGAGAGTAAGGGTAAAAGCATCATTTCACATTGTAGTTAGTTAGAAGTTGTTTAGAGGGAACTCACAAAAGCTGTTAGGCAGTTAAGAGGGAATAGTGGAGGTAGCTCTATAAGAGCTAAGCCTGTATTCTATAACTGTCATTGGATGAATAATATCTTCTTCTTCTGTTAACTGTTCAGAGGCCATTCCACCATTTTAGCTTCTTAGGTTGCAGAGCTTGTTCTTGAACTCTTCAGCACATATCACATTTCAGCCAAGACATGTATCATCACTAAGACACCAAAATATGAAGATAAGAATGAATTCGGTAATTTACTTAAACATGCAATAAGTATGGACTGTTACGATAGTCTTATACTAAATCTAATGAAAGAAAATATTTAACATACTTTATATTATCATGTCAAAGAATTATAATTTATATAAATACGAAATTTGAGAAACTTTATACTATTAGAATCAAGTCTCGTATAATCACAATAGTAAATTATGCAAGAGAGATTGGGGATTTCCTTTTGTAGAAATTAATTCACCATAAAAGAAATGAACGAACTACAAACTCAAAACATGAAAAACTCCACTCCCTTTTTCCTTTGTCGTTCTCCCTCTGTTATCTTCATTGGTTTCGTCTTCGTATCCATCTCTCCCAATCTTTTATCTGGTTTGTTGTGTGTTTTTTTTTGTTTGTATGTATTGTGTGCAGGTTGTATGTCTTATTTTGTTTTCTTTGCGTCTCGTATATCTATCTTTCTGTTGTGCGCATGTCTTTATGTAGGGTGAGGGTTGAGGGAGTTTTGTGATGTGGTTTGTGTTAGTGTGCTGGTTACTGGAGATTCAGTTTGAAAGGGTTGTAGTTAAGGTTATATATGGGTGGTTGTTGTTGCTAGACGTGGAGTATTAGTTTATTGGTTGTTACCTTCTTGTAGTTTTTCACGTGAGGGAGTAATCTGTTTTAAGGGTGAGAGGGTGTAATGGTTATAGCAGGGCGGATCTAAGGTAATAGTTATTGATTTTCAGAAATCCTCTAACTTTTTCCGAGATCCTATAATTATATCAAAAAATATATTAGAGTTAATACATAAAAATGATACTAAATTTGACACCAAAGTATAATTTTGACCTTAAACTTTGACAGTATACAAATATGACCTTTAACTATTCAAAATTGCACAAATATGACCTCCAATCCTACGTGGCAAAACGCGTGTGCAACACGCAAAACTGGACGCTTCCAGCTTAAAATCTAAGGGCATAATACATAAATATGACCTTAAACTTTGACAGTACACAAATATGACCTTTAACTATTCAAAACTGAACAAAAATATGACCTTTAAATGACTCTTCACTATTATTTTTTCATTATTTTTGGCTCAAAGATGAAAATGACATCTAATTTCTTTTGTCATTGCGAAAAAAAAAACAATATTAAAGATTTATTAATTAGGCGGGTTCTGCCTCATATGAAAAAATTGAGCGGGTATGTATATATATTATAAAGCACAAGACGAATTTAAGTTATATAATATGTCTAAATATTATTTATTTAACTATTAAATTAAAGATGAAACTATAGTAATAATAGAAAAATTATAGTTTTAATAAAACGTCATTAAATTAATGTTATTAAGGATAGTAGTAATAGTATATTAAATTAAAGTTATCAAATTAACGTAATTAAAATGTTATTAAATTAACGTTATTAAAACGTTATTAAATTAACGAGGGACGGACCTATGTGGTTGCCATGGGGTTCACCCGAACCCCCTCGGTAAAAAAATTACGTTGTATATATATAAGATAGAAAATGTATATTTATGTATGTATATTAATGTTGAACAACATGAAACAAGACACTTAGATAGCTTCGTGGTGTTATTTGCTCTTCTTGGGCGCTTCCTTCACCCTACTGTGCGGGTTCGATCCCTGCTAGTGGCTGTTTTTTTTTAATTAAAAAAAAGTTAGGTGTTGTTGCTATAGAAATAAATAAAATAATAATAATAATAATAATTTTTTTAAATTAAAAAAAAGTTAGGTGCTGCTACTATAGAAATAAATAAAAAATAATAATGATAATAATAATAATAATAATAATAATAATAAAAAAAAACGACGTCGTTTTAACACCAAAAACAAATTTTTGACAACTATTCAAAACTGCACAAATATGACCTTTCTTCAAGTCAGCCCCTTTAACGACGTGGCACCGTGTGATTGGATTACCTTTCCACGTAGACGCGAGTGAGACTCACGTATGGGGTTGCAAAATCGGAGGTCATATTTATTCAGGTTTTGAATAGTTAAAGATCCTATTTGTGCACTATCAAAGTTTAAGATTAAAGTTATAATTTATTTTCAAATTTAGGGTCATTTTTATTTATTAACTCAATATATTATACGCATAAGAATTTTGAAGATTGGAACCCATAGGATAAATTCATTGTTGGCAGAATGGAAATGACGGACCCCACCAACAATTTGATGAGTGATTGAATCTCCTTGGCAACATTCCCTTTAATGTCTACTTATTTTACTTTTTTAAACAAAATTGTTCCAGCTTCTGCTTTTTTTCTAGTTTTCCTTTTTTAAAATCACTACTTAGTCAACTGAAAAAAGATCACCAAATAAATATTACTTTTACCAAAATCTCAATATTACAAATAAACTTTGAAATTAAAAAAGAGGTCGTTTGGTGTGAAGTATTAAGACAAATTATCTCAGAATAAAATAATAGTTCCGAAATAAACTTTTTAATACATCATTTGGTTTGGTAATACTCGGGATAAGTTATACCACATATTTGGTGGTATAAGTTATCCCACCTTATTTTATCCTTGGATAACATTATAAAATGACAAAAATACCCCCAAATTCATTACAAATACATTGCTCCAATCTTTTTCACCTCCTTTTATTTCTTCAATCTAATTATTGCTTTTGAAATTGAAAAAAGATTATTGATATCTACTTGATTATCTAAAACACGTTATTTATGAAAAATTAAAAAGACTAAAAATCTTATTTTGGAAGGACGAAAATATATGACTAAGAAAAACTAACCTCTTATTAATTGAACTTTGCATTATTTTCATTCCATTGCTTGTGAATTTTATAAACTCATATGCTATTTTCTTATATAAAGGATCAAAATGCAAAATTGACAAATTAAAAATTAAAATATGTTAGATTCATACATAATAAAGATCAAAACTAGGTACTATAATTTTTTTTTATATATCCAACAAAATATAGGTACTATAACTTTTTAAGCTTAGAAAAAGGAAATTCAACATCAATTTTTTTCCTTCCAAGTGTTATTTTTGTGAATTGATAACACAAAAAGTTCTTACTACACAATGAAAAGATTAATTAAAGTAAGTAGTTTTATAATAATAATTATCATTTACCTGTAATCTGTAAAATATTTTAGCAACTACAAAGGCCTTGCCTAGCTTTAATACACATTATCGTTTCACAATCGACTCTATTATTCAATTACATATTTTAAATTAAATAATTTTTTAATCACTTGAAAATTGATATTGTGTATATCAATTAAAATTAATTTTAATATTCTATGTAATATGAGTAATATGTGTTTAAATGAAGTGACATAAACAACAAATCTTCTTTTACTTTAACAAATTTAAGTTGAAAGTTTTTATTTCAAACTAAATAAGATGTAGTAAGATTTTTTTTTAAAACACATACGGCATAATCATGGGAAGACACATGCAAATAAATTAAAGTTAATAAGATGAAAGTTTTATTTTTAAAATACACACGATATAATTATGAAAATGCACACACAAAAAAATTAAGCTAAATATGATGAAAGTTTTCTTTTTCTAAGAATAAATATTTAAAGTTTGAAAAGAAATATATATAAATAAAAAAGAAGTGAAATAAGATGGAGGGTATCTTGGTAATCAATTAATTTATTCTTAGAAATTATACCATCCATATTACTTTGAAAACAACAAATCAAATACTCAATAAAAAATAATCCTAACAAAACTAATCCTAATATAACTTATACCATTATAACTTATCCCAACAAAACTACATTCCCAACCAAATGATTAGGGTTTTAAAGTATTTCTCTTCTTCTTGCGGGCCAGGTTCTTCTTCTTTCTTTAGTCTTTTCCAAATTTTTTTTCTCTTATATTGTGTATTTGTGTTATCTATTTTAGTTTTTTCTATTTTTTGCGGTCCGTGAAATTAAGATTTTGTACGATTAGTACGGCCATTTCCTTTTACTTATTGCATAGTTTGTTATAAGTACTTCGTTGCTTTCATATACAGAGTTGTCGGATTATTATTGCATATCAATGTATTTTATTGAAAATTCACAAACTTAAAATCCTGAATCCATCTCTGGATTATAGTTGTATGTGTGGTTTGTTTATATATAATGTTTGTGTGGGTGAGCAATTAAGGGGGTTGGGTTGAGTTGGTAGAAAAAATGGAGAACATGAGTTAGATTGTGGGATGGTTCAAGTTAGTTTGGAATTTTCTCTTCCTTAATTTTTAGAAATACTAGTTTAACCGTACGTGCGTCGCACGTGTAAAATTTAATTATTTAAAATTAAATGATTTTGCCTATTGCAGAAATTTTAATAAAGTGTAAAAGCTCAAATCATTTTTCAAAAATCTTTCACATTTTAATATAATAATATAAATATAAATATAAATATAAATATATACACATATATGTTTTACCACCAGAAGTTTCAAGTGATTGATGGATCATTACTTTTGCGTTTGCCATATAGTACATTTTTTCCTTGTTACCACAGGCTAAGAGAGATGCATCAATTTGAACCATATTTGTGATACGATTTTTTTTTTCTGTTATATTTAAAATCTTACCTTATTTTTCAAGTCAAATCCTTTCAAAATATTGATTACATTCTTATTACGTACTTGAAACTTTTAAAAAATTTGGTACTTGTTAAAATTTTCTTATTCTAATAATTTTATATTTGTTTCAAGATTTTTCAAATCTTTTAAAATCAAATTTAGTTGATTTAGAATTCTTAAATTAATGAAAAAGTATCAGTTGTCATTAATTTTGATGGCTTATAATAAGGAAAGGTTTTACCATAAATATGTTTAATTAATTTCAACTCTTAAATTATGAAAATATATTGAAATTGTGATGACTTCTAATAAGGAAAGGTTTTACCATAAATGTATTTAATTAATTTTTAACTCTTAAATATTAGGAAAAAATAGTGAAAAGACAATTTTGTCTAAAGGAAGGACTTTTAATGAAGGGCAAAAAGTTCAAACAACATTTCTAAGATCGTTCACACTTTTAATATACTATAGACAAATAAAATAAAATGGTAAAAATATTATTTAGAACTAATAAAATATAGATAACTTATATAGCTAGTCTTAGAAATATGATTAAAAAAATATTAATATCACTGGATTATTTATTAAAAACAAGATTAAAAGAAAACATATTTAATTTTTTTTTCTTTTCTTATTGAAAATCAAAAACAAAACTTACCTTAAAATGTGAGTTAATTTTATAGTTTTCAAATCTTTTAAAATAAACATACTAAAAATAAGATAAAATTATAATATCTAATTTAGACTTAAAAGAAATATATAAACACTAAAATGACATAAAATCTTAGATTTGATAAAAAATTAGGCACTTACAACAATTCGTAAAGATCTTAGCAAAAATGGGATCCTCGGAATACCATGCCTTTAAGCATTCAAAACTAAGAAATTTAGAAGACAAAGTATTAAGCAACTCGTGTTTCCTTGACAAGGCATCAACCACCACATTCTCTTTTCCCTTCTTATATTAGATTAAATAGGGAAAAGTTTCAAGGAATTCAATCCAATTGACATTCCTCTCAACTTACCTTGGGCCCAAAGACTTTTCAAGAATTCAAGATCACTTAGAATCATAAACTTCCTAAGACACAAGAAATGTTGTCGATTGACTAATGCTCGAACTAAAGTATACAATTAAAGATCATAAGTGTCACAACCTATAATGGGTCATGATGACACTTATCATGGTCAATATAACACCCCGAGAACCTATCCCGAGACGTCACACGGTGCTTAAGGTCACACGTGGCCTCAAGCTAACCCTCTAAGCCTATCATTGCTTTCAGAACTCATTATAACGCAAATCATGATAAGATAAAGAGGAATAACCATGTCCTGAACATACTGAGATACAAATTAATACTGTCCTGTACAATCAAAATACTGCCGTTCTGTATGTACTGGTACTCTAGTCTGACAAAGCCTCTACTACATAGAATTAAGAAGCCATTGGGACAGATCCCCAACTGACTTATACTAAACTAAAAGGAAATAACCATCTATTAATAAGATAAAATGAAAGATACAGGTCCTCGAACCATGAGGAGTCACCAACTTCAGAAATGTAGATGAGGATACTCAGAGATCACTGTCGCTGCTGAGATTGAGCACCTGAACCTATATCAGGAGGAAATATAGAATACAAAAGAGTATGAGAGTCAGTACTTGGGAATGTACTGAGTATGTGGGGGTGGATGCAACATTTTGAATAATATCATAAATGTATAAGAAAATCATGCATGCTGACAATAACAACTCTCTTCGCTTGAATTATCTAAAACATCATTTCCAGAAGTCATCAGTAATAACATATGCTTCATAAATCTCGTAAATTATTTAACTCAAATCAAACTCTTTGACTCATGACTTAGAGTAACTCGGTAACTCAAGGTACTTATATCATTATGAACTTGGGAGTTTCTTATAACCGACATAACTACACCATGTGAGCCGCATGGAGTCCAACGTTTTGCCCTCCTAAGGAAAGAACCCCACATTAGCGGGAGTGTCGTACTCTTGCCAGGGAGTACAACCTCAATTTCACAATCACAATCCCACACTAGACCTTTGGCCCACAATTATCAACATCAATCCTATGGTGGCACGTAGTTTCGGGGAAATACCAAATTTCCCACTCGGTGCTAAATACTCCTCCTAGACTCAGCTCAGAACGCGTTAGAAAATCCACCTTAATCAATATCAACTCATGGGTATATTACAAAGACCAAAACATAGATATATATATATTTTATCAGTAAATCATAAACATCTTATGGATTCCTAACTCGACTCAACTCAACATAATCTTTCTCAACATCAAGTATATTTGCTTTTTTGAATTATTTTCAAATATCAAAAGCTTCAAGAAAACATCATAGGACTCAAACTTGACTTTCGATCTCAAATATATATATATATATATATATATATATATGTATTCAATAGTCAAATTTATCATGAAAAGGCATAACTTATGACACTTGTCTTAAATCGCGTAGAAATCATTATTACGTAATGACAATATACAACTCATGGAATAAATTCTCAATTTAAGAAATATGATGGTGAAATAATCATAAATATCAAACTTATTCAACTCAAATCTCATAAATCATAAATAAAGAAATTTGGGTGTAAACTCACTTGCAAAATCATGTAAATCAATAATAGAAAGTAAATCTTTAGACACAAGAACAAAAGGAGTGTTCGTGTTCAAACCCTACATACCTTGGATTTTGATTTGAAGATGTGGAAACTTATTTGGAACTCTTCTCACACTTTTAGGCCAAGATTATTGATGCCTTTGAATTGAGGAACTTAATTCTTGAATCACTTTGAATCTCTATGGAAGATTCTTGAAGTTATTTGAAAGAAGATTGGGTTTTTGGGTTTTGGAAAAACCCTAGTTTCTAGATATTTCTTGGAAGAGGAAAGGAGAAAATGAAGGGCTATTCTCTACTAGGATATATATATAAGACCTTATGGGGCGGAAATGACCAAAATGACCTTTTGAAAAAGCTAAAATTTACTGATCGGGGCCTGTGCAATCGATCTGACGGTCCGTCAAGTCTCTTGATGGTCTACCAAATCGTCCATCACTCGAGTGCCAAAACTAAAACATTCTGCCTCGATGTGGCGGTCGGAGTGACGGTCCGTCAGGAAAATGTCACTCGAGGGCCAGAAATGAGACATTCTGTCTCGACCTGACGGATCCCTTGACGGTCTTTCAACTTTTAATGGTCTACCAACTTGGCCGTCGCATAATGGCCTGAAAAAGGAGTCACTGCCTCGGCTTGACGGGGCACTTGATGGTCCACCAGGGACCTGACGGTCCACCGGTTGACCGTCAAACTTGGGCGATCCGATACCGTTGAGTAAAACGGCCATAACTCACTCATCCGATGTCGGATTTTGATGAAATTGGTATCGATGGAAAGCTTATTCAATTATCTACATGATAAAAAGTAGAAATTAGAGAAATACAACATGGTTTAAAGATCAATAACTTTGGAAGTTATACATATCTACTTAAAAGATGGATTCAGGCTTAAGAAACGATCGGGGTATTACAGTCAAGCCTTGATAAATAAGTCAATCACCCAAACTGATAAAGAATTATACAAATACAGTAATAAATATCCAGGGAAAACTTCTAGAATAAAGTCAAGCCAAACATGAAATATAGTCACAATGAAACATGAACGGAAACCATCCAATCCAAAAATCTGGTGTCACAACATATGAATATCTAATATAAAATCTAGAACTGAAATACATAGTCTATCTCTGAAATAGGAATAAATACAACTCATAGATAAAAGAGGCTTAAAGTCGACTCTGATAGCCTAGAGTGGCCAGTACCTTGAAGCATCACCAACTTCACAACACGAATCAGCCTCCATAAGTCATACTCATAATAGGATCTGTACTAAAAGGGCATAGTAGGGGTGAGTACGATCCACTATTACTCAGTAGGTATCAAGAGAGACTGAGCAAATAAAAAATGAGATAAGTAAAATAAACTATAAGCACATTACTTGCAAGCAAAAAAAAGACCCTTATGATAGCACACACCGTCTCCACTAACAATTCTAATATATACAAGTAAATAAAATAACAAAAACATAGATATAAATGAGAAATACACAAAAAAATAAATACAAGTCAAGGGAACTAAGAAAAATAGGCAAGAAGTGAATGTAAATATAATGCAATGCAATGAAATATGGATGGGATGAATGATGGAAGCTATCATATGAATTTTCGTATACACCCACTAAGTTGCAGCTAAAAGGTAGGACCCAGTGGGAGTTCGCACCCTATATACTATATCTCATATCTCAAACTCAATCTCAGGTCTCTTCTATAGCTCGTAGTGTGTAACAATCAAATTTTGTCTCTACTAAAAAATTTCTCGATATTAGTGTAAAGTACAGGTATTGTTAGAATTTCATAAAAAAAATTATGTGGGGCTACATGTGTTAAAATTTAAAAATTAGTGGTAATCCTGGTTAAGGTCTTTGAAGCTTAGCATTGTGGTTAAGGCCCCAATGGTAGTGTAGGTAATCTATTGTCTTTTAATTCAAATTGTGCTATATATAATTGTTAACTACTTCGTAGCTTGATTTGTTAGAGTATCTTGTTTGGTTGGTCAACTTAAATGGTTTTATGATAATTATATGGCTTGACTTATCTCATTATTAAATGTGGAATTTTGGTAATTAGAAACGTTCTCATGAATTTTTGGTGAAACAAGATTGGCAGACAATCATGTCTGAGATTTAGTACATAGACAATAATTGTACCTTGCAGGTCATGTCTTGAGGGTGGATTTTTAGGTCTAAGGTTTCATCTGCTAATGTTGATAATAACAAATCAATACAATTTAATAAAATAACATTTACTTGTGATAAATTTATTTTTGGTACAGATTTATTTGATGAAGAAAGATTTGGTGAAGATCTAAATAAATATGGAAAAGAAGATATTATGGAAGAAAAAAATTTATCCAAATCAAGATTTATTTAGTGAAAAACAATTTGGTGAAGATATCATCAAATGTGAAAAAAAAGATATTGTGAAGTATATATGCTACAATCCTATAAAAGGAAATATTCTACATAAGAAAAAATCAAGATCAATTTGTTACTCAAGGAAGATCCAATAGTTATAGAACATCAAGGTATGTCTGAAGTTCAAGTTCACAAAAGAGTCCAAATTCAATGTGATCAAAATTCAAAATCAAGAAGATGGATGGATGTGTTTACATTCAAATCAAGATCCAAGGTGAAATGAAGAGGATCTTGAAATTCTCTTGGGTTGCCAAAATAAAAGCTCATATTTGTACCAGTCAAAAAGAAAAATAATATAGAGAAATTATTGAGAAGAATATTTATTTCTTTAAAAATAAAATATTCTATAGAGATATCTATGAAAGAAAGCTACCAAATTTACAATACAAAGTAATGAAAATTGAGATGCTAAAAGATATGTTATTGACACACAAATAGAAAGTAAATACTAAAAAATAATATTGAATATTTATTGGAAGGAGATAACATGGATTATTTTGAGAAATAAACCTGCCATGTTGATCATGGAGCACTATATTATAAGTCCAAGGATGAAAATATTTATTATGTGATACAGGAGCTCTTTTATTGCAATATCTATATGAAATCTAATAAAATCTTTACAAGATTATGAAGTAAAGAAAATCAAGCATAAGAGGTATGGCTATCACAACTTGCCTTGTAAAGAGGAGAAGGAGTATCTACAATAATCAATATTTATCATGAAGAAAAATCTTTTTTGATTGCTCAAAATTGAGAAGAAAATCCACATATATTGTTTGAAGGTTCAAGGGAGCATTACAAGTGTTATAAATACAAGAATATATTAGTGAAGATATATGCAGCCACACTTACTTTCGTGTTAACCACTCTCAAGTTTCTTTGTTCTACAGAAGCATTGCAATTCATTATTGATTTACTGTATAGTTAAAAGAGAGAAGACAGAAAAAATATTATTTGGTGAGACATTGTATTAAGAGGTTATGTCATTGTTGTTTCTTTGGTGAGCGAGTGACTACCAAAGAGTCGTTATTGGTGAGGGAGTAAAAACCAACCCTTGTTCCTTGTTGGTGAGTGAGTGAAAACCAACCTTGAAGATGCTAGTAGTGAACGTGGAAAACACTAGGGTTGTATTCAACTCAAGTTACAAAGATATTAAAAGGAGAACCTTTTTGCAACCCAAGAAAATTGGAGTAGGATACCACATTGGTTCCGAACTAGTATAAAAATCTTGGTGTCATTTATTTTATGCTCTCATATTATATTTTACATCTTGAATGTTTATTTGAAGGAATAATAATTATTTTTATGTTGTCTTGTCATTAGTTAACTAGGTCCAGATAGTAGTCGATTAGCTAAATTTTAACAGGCTTACAATTCTACCCTCTCCCCATTCTTGTATTTGCAATTGATATCGGTGCCTCATATCACATTTTTATTTTTGCTTAACAGCAAGTGAGTAAAGATTCACTACAACGAATCAAATTACTGAAGCCAAATTTCAATAGGGACTCTCAATAAGCCAACCATCCTACTTCAACAGTATATACTATAATCAGTGAAAGGAAAGAATAAAGATCTATGTTCAATCGACATATTATAAAGCCTAACTATTTACTCAGAATAGGCCGAAGCCTATTCCAAAAACTAATGACAGAAAGAAGTTTGGAAAAGAGACTTTAATATTTGACTACACAAAAGATCATTTGGATATTCTACAAACAAATACTAGAGCAATCTATATGCTTCATTATACTCTTAGTGAAGAAGAATATGAGAAAATATCCACCTATAAAACTACTATTGAAATATGAAATAGATTGAAATTTATCTATGAAGGAACTATAAAAACCAAAGAGTTGAAGAAAATATGAATAAGATATCCAAAAATATCAAAAGAAAAAGAAGAATGAAACAGAAAAATAGAGCTCAATTTATCCAGGATATTCAAGAGGATGAAAGTGAGGTCCAACAAATGAGGAACATACACTTTTATGAATATGGTGAGTTTGTCCATGTTAACTTATAGTATCATAATCTCAAGAAGAAGAAGAATCAAATAACATCAACTTAGAGTGATGAAGATGAATCAGACAAAGAGAAGGATAATGAAGAAAAGTCCAATGCATGCTAGATGACACTAAAAGAAACTAATGAGGTAAGATCTCAAACTTGAAATAAATATAATTCTCTTTACAAATTTTTAGATTGAGTCATAAATGATTTAAGTCACACTTTTGATAAACTTAGAAAAGTTCAAAGAGAAAAGAGAGACTGGAAAGTAAAACTGGTAGCATGCAAAATAGAAGAGGATTTTCTTCAAAAGAAAGCCCAAGAATTGCAATTGCAAATTGATGGCACATGCAAATCCACCAGTCATAACTCAGTTAGGTCAAATCAGTTGATGCAATAATTTAAGTCAAATGGTAAGGAGTTTATCTCTGACAAGCTTGCCATTAGTAGGTTTACATCTAAGTTAGTCATAAATGTTGGATTGAGCAAATGATTTGTTCTATCATTTCAACTAAAAGGAAACCTGAAAGTGACAAACTTATTTTTGAAAAGTCGACTCATCAGTCAGTCATTAAAGAGTCAACAACAACAACAACATACCCAGTGTATTTCCACCTAGTGGGGTTTGGGGAGGGTAGAGTGTACGCAGATCATACCACTATCTCAAGAGAAGTCATTAAAGAGTCTTTTTCTCAAAATTGTTATTGTTATGATAAAAGTGGTCATAAATTTTATAAAAGCAGATTTTACTATGCAAATACTTATGATTGGGTATGGAGACCCAAATGTAATACTAATAACATTGAGCCTAACCCTGAAGGACTAAAAAAGGCTTGGGTACAAAAAACAAACTATTTTTTTGAAAGAACTCGTTGAATCTATTTATAAAATAAAATAATTTGTATAGCGGATGATCAAGGAACACAAGAATAAAGATTCTAAAAAATTCATATGTATTATACAAAATGAAGAATCTATGACATGGGACGGTAAAGCTGAAATGATTAGTGTGAAAAAAGTTTATTCAAGTTCTTCTCACTGCTATAGCAATAAGATCATGAAGATGAATGCTATATTTTGAAATACAAGCACTAATTTAATATGGATACATACGTGCAAGTGAAATCATAAAGAAGCAATAAAAAAACTCTGCAGTGCAAGACTTGTTAAATGTAAATGAACAACATATTAATGAATTTCATCGCCAGTGAGCTGCAATTTCAATTATTCACTACAAGAAGGTTTGTTTACATGTATTAAGACTTTCATTGAGATATTACCTTTCATGGGCAT
Source organism: Capsicum annuum (assembly GCF_002878395.1). Lineage (NCBI taxonomy): Eukaryota > Viridiplantae > Streptophyta > Magnoliopsida > Solanales > Solanaceae > Capsicum > Capsicum annuum. The sequence goes on along the minus strand of NC_061116.1, from coordinate 117,071,925 downwards.
TTTATAAGGCTTTAAGCTGTTGTACATGTCAAAATTATTTTCTAAATAGGTTATAGTTTTATAATATTTTTCAAATATTTTTTGAAATTTCTTTATACTCATGGGATCAATGCTTATGATTTGAAACCATCCAAAGAGAAAAGTAAGAAAAGTTGATTTCTCTTTGTTTGAAAAATAATTTTCTATAAGCATATTTGTGATTTTATAATTGCTCATATTCTTTAACATATAGTAATAACGAGAAGTTATACCAAGATTGTTTTTAAGTTTTTACAACGTATTCAAATTCGAGATGATTGTAAAAGGAGAATTGACATCCTCTTCAAGTTCTAATATTGTAAAGATAAATAAGAAGTTGCTTTATCAAAGTTAAGTACTCAAAGGGAATACTCAAGAGATTTCATGTAAAAATTTACTGTACACGAATATTGTGGTAAGCTTATTTATTTCTCTTGCAAAGTTAAAAATTGATGAGTATATCAATCAATGAGAAGCCAAGGTGTGATTGACTCTATTATATTTCATTACTATATCAATTTTTGTGATATTTTCTTTTTTTAAGTCAAGATAAATTTTTTTAAATATGTTAGTGTAATTCTTGATTGTGATTTAAGAACTTGATTTATGTATTCAAGAACTAACTGTGTTTATATAGCGTGATATTCTTAGGCTCAAACATTTCAAGAAATAAAGTGAAAAAGCATAGATCACATTCATGTGTATCATGAGAAGTCAAAAGTAAGGACTCTTAACATTATATAGATGATAAGAGATAATATGAGAAGTGTGCCTGAGGATAATAACTATATCCATGACAATATTTTCTCACTTTGAAAAAAGAATTAGTATGTACTGATGGGTGCTCTTGTAGCCTTTTTATTGGTAAGAAAGCATTTCTTTCTTTCTAAAATGCTATATGTGTATTATTTGTGAAATATGCAAGTCTAACAAATATTTCTGAAGGGCGATAGTCACAATCTTTTATTATAAATGGATTCAAAATATCTTCTGGTGGTTATTATTTGTGTGAAGGATATGATATATAATCTATTTATGAAGTTTGACAACAACACCCCTTATAGTTGACTCAATATATTCCTTCACTATTTTACACTCTTAAAATATTTCTCAAATATTTTTTGATTGATTATCTTTTTGTTAACGCATGTATTTGTTCAATTGAAAATTCTATATTATCGACTTAAAGTGCTAAAGATGCCTTTTCATAATTCATTCACGGTTATAAACTTTGATTCCCCATTGAAAAATATATACTCATTATGTGCTAATCATACATTCTATGAAATATGTTGAGACCTAATTAGCAAATACTTTTATTATTAGTTTTCACCCATTTTTATAATGTCAAAAGGGGAGAAGTTTTTCTGTACAAAATATTTGCTTTATCAGTATCTTAAGAAGGGAAATGAAAAGGAAAGGAAAGAAGGCATGAAGTGAGGGGGAGCCTTTCTACCATGCCCAACAATTAAAGGAACATACATTCAGGGAAGTTCACATCCTTTGTATTTAGTCTTTATTAAAATTGAAAGTTTTGTACTGAATGATTTTCCATCATAAAAAAGGAGGAGATTGTTAGGTCCAAGGTTTCTCCTGCTAATTTTGATTATAACAAATCAATACAATTTAATAAAAGAATATTTACTTGTGGTAAATTTATTTTTGGTACAGATTTATTTGATGAGGAAATATTTAGTGAGGATCTAAAGAAACATAGAAAAGAAGATATTATGGAAGAAAATAATTTGTCAAAATCGAGGTTTATTTAATGAAGAACAATTTAGTAAAAGCCTCAACAAATATGAAAAAAGGACATTGTAAAGAATATCTACTACAATCCTATGAAAAGAAATATTCTACATAAGGAAAAAGTCAAGATCAATTTGTTACTCAAGGAAGGTCCAATAGTTATAGAGCATCAAGATATGTTTGAAGTTCAAGTTCGCAAAAGAGTCCAATTCAAAGTGATCAAAATTCAATATAAAAAAGATGGATGGATGTGTTTACATTCAAATCAGGATCGAAGGGGAAATGAATAGGATCTTGAAATTCTCTTGAGTTGCCAAAATAAAAGCTCATATTTGTACAATCCAAAAACAAAAAGAGTATAGAGAAATTATTGGGAAGAATATTTATTTTTTTGGAAAGAAAATATTCTATAGAGATATCTATGAAAGAAAACGACTGAATTTTCCTACAAAGTAATAAAAATTGAGATGCTAAAAGATATGTTATTGACACATAAACAAAAAGAAAATATTCAAAAATATTATTGAATATTTATTGAAAGGAGATAGAATGAATTATTTTGAGAAATAAATTTGCTAAGTTGATCATGAAGTACTACATTGTTAGTCCAAGGATGAAAATATTTATTATTTGATATAAGATATCCTTTATTCCAATATCTGTAAGAAATTTAATCAAATCTTTACAAGATTGTGAAGTGAAGAAAATCAAGCAGAAGAGGTGCAACTATCACAACTTGCCTTGTAAAGAGGAGAAGGAGAATCTACAACAATCAATATTTATTATGAACCAAAATCTTTTTTGAATTCTCAAAATCAAGAAAAAAATCTGCATAGATTTTTTGAAGATTCAAGGAAGCATTATAAGTGCTATAAATACATTAATTCATTATTGAAGACATACGCAACCACACTTACTTTCATCTCTATCACTCTCACGTTTCTTTATTGTACTCTTCATAAGAATCGAAATTCATTATCAATTTACTGTCTGGTCAAAAGAGTAAAGAGAGAAAAAATATTAATTGGTGAAGCATTTTATTAAGAGGTTGTGCCATTATCATTTCTTTGGTGAGCGAGTGAAAAAAAAGAGTTGTTATTGGTGAGAAAGTGAAAACTAACCATAAAGATTGGTGAATGTGGAAAACCACTAAGGTTGTACTCAACTCACATTACAAAGAGCTTAAAGAGAGAACCTCCTTGTAATCCAAGGAAACTGGAGTAGGATACCACATTGGTTCTAAACTAGTATAAAAATCCTGGTATTATTTATTTTGTGCTCTCATATTATATTCTACATTATGAATTTTTATTTGAAGGGCGAATAATTATTTGTAGGTTATCTCATCATTAGTCGAATTGGTCCAGATAATAGTCGACTAGCTAAATTTTAACAGGATTACAATTTAGCCCTCTCTTGTAGTTTCATGCATCACCCATAGTGTGCATATACAAGGGTCAGGTGAGTTTGACATTTCCATGAGTAAATCGAGGACTATGTTTATATGCTAATATATATGTATATACTTGGAAATTTATGTAATTCAAATTCTTGTCATATGTTAGATATGTTGGATTCGGGGTTGCTGAATTGGTTGTGATTTAACTGTATAATTATTTACATGTATTGAATTGGATTGATTGAATGCCACTTGCTGATATTTGGTTGACTTGTGATTCTAATCTTAATAGTTTGTTTGTTTACTGTATGTTGAGTTATGTTGGCTCAGGTATGGGATAACCTAGGAAATTATAGTTTAGTTAAGTATGAACTGCTTATGAATTAATCCTTATTTCTTATTAGGGATGACTTATTAGGTTACCTTTGGTAGTAAAATTCTACTTGAATTTGGGACTAACTAAAAAGTTATATATCAGTGGGAAAGGAGGGAGACATATGTAGTTATAGGGTGAATCCAGTCCGATGATCGAAAAGCTGGGTAGGCAGGTCATATGCCCAAGTAGGACTTATCTTGGTATGATAGGTGAATTTTTAGGTTCTTAACCTAGGTATAGGGATTTTTCCTTATGTTAGTTGTCCTCAGAAGTTATGCCGACCATCAGTTTAAGGCCATGCTTGGTGGTTTATGGTGGTAGGGTCATGGAAGAGGGATAGAGTGGTGTCTTGAGATTTGCAAATAGAAGTTAGTGATGAGATGGAAAAGAACCTTTAGGGGTTGGTCAAAGATTTTAAGAGAATGCATATTTCCTTAAATATTTATGTTATATTTGTGTAATTCGATTTAGGTCATTCGATGAGGCTTACTAGTATGTGTGGTTTGTACTACTGCTACGCTTGCTATACCCTCTTCGGGTTTTAGTCTTTTGTAGGAATCATTGATAGTTTCTTGATAATTGCGGTAGTGATCCTCCAACACTCCCACTTTCTCAGTGTCGGTGGAGGTTGTGTATTGCGTATTTTCCTCTTAATAGCTCTTATACCTGTTTAGTCTAAATCTTAGGATAGTTCATTTCCATATTAATTTCAAAAATTATGTAATAATGATTGATTACTTTTGATTAATAAAGAATTCTGTTTGTTATGTTCAATGGGTGGTAAGGGGTTCTCCTATCTAGGTAGATTAGAGTAGGTGCCCTCACGATTTAGTAGGTTGGGTCATGAACAAGTGTCTTATTTTCTTTAAGACAAAGTGTTTCCCAGTAGCAGTAGTAGCTCATGAATGTATATGTACAGAATGAGGATGTAATGCTCACAATCAACTCAAAAGATGATATTCAATCCATCCAACATGGAATATACATACACGTGAGCCCAAAAATTAATTCAAGATGTCCATAATCCATGATTATCAACTACATTTAGGCACCATCAAAATAAATATATATGTAAGGAATCATTCATATCATATAACCCTTAACTCAGGTATTTTATTAGTATAAAAGAAATCAATGCTCAAATAAGACCTATTTTAGAAACATAAGTCCTCACATTGGCATCATACCTAGAATAAAAGCATCCCACATGGGCAACACGCAATATCAGATATCACAAATCAACTATAGTAGAATATAACCTCCCACCTAACACATAAAAGTTAAAATAATCTTGGAATATAAATTCCATACTTATTTTTCCTAATTCATAGCATGCTTTACTTATTCATTAACTACTCATATCAATCTGAATGAAGTTAAGCCACAACCTACCTCAAAATGATGAGAACCCATTTTAAAGTGCTTCAACATGGAGCGTTCCCCTTACTAATAACCTCAAAACCAACTACAATATTCAAATATAGCATCTACGTGCTAAAAGAAAGCTAACAATACCCACATTCGAACCGGGTCCAAAACGGGTTCAAAAAATGAGTTTGAGAAAAAAGAGGTAAAACTGGATTTTTAAGAAAACACATTCCTCAAGGTTATAAGAGTTTAGAGGAGAAAACTCATGCAAAATAGGTTTAAAATAAGATACAAAACAAAGAAAAACTCTTTTTAAACTTTACCGATAAAATCCCAATTTTCTATTCCAAAATCATGATATAAAGGTGTTTTTGAAGATATAATGATACACTACAAACAAGGAAGGTACCAAAAATAAGCCAAAACAGTCCACAAACACACTACAAACCCGAGAGCTTGAAGATAACAACTCCAAAACGTGAAAATAATAACAATAACGAGATTTTGAAGGAGTAACAACACAAAAATAGTAGCTACACGAGATGAACAATAATATAACTATAACAATATCCAACAGTTTCAACAACACAAGAAACAACAACAAAAGATTACACTAAACAAAGAGATAGATAGATAACTACATAAAGGCATAATCTTAAGAACCCAAGAGCTTATTCTACTCTTGGACCCTTAACACTAAACACAATAATTCACCTATATATTACGTGACACTAGATCGGATTCCACCTTTGAAGCGTCGACGTTTCCAAGCAAATACAATCACTAGTGAATCCACACTAGTTTCTTGTCCTAGTTTCAGTTTGCCTCAAAGGAGAGAGGACTTGGTGTTCTCTGTGTCTTATGACTTATAACATTATCCAAAAATTAATTAATGAAACCCTACATTGTTCTTTATATAGTGAATTACATAATAGAAACTAAAATGACCAAAAGGCCCCTCCACTAAGGGGCGCCCATCAAGTGTAGATTAAGTGTCGTGTTTGGATGGTTTTAGTGTGTATTTTGGGCTTCTTTTATACTTCAATTGTACACTCCAAGTCTCAGGTCCAACACGCACTCTCATAAGTCCATATTCGTGATTATTCTTGTATCATCCTCTCCATATTGAGAGGAATTTGTCCATAAATTCACGACTTCACCTCGTTCAATTGGCCACTTCAAAAGAAATCACTCAAAATAGCCTGCAAAACATGAGATGGCATAAAATAGTCCGCAAAAACATGAGATGGCATAAGATTGCCTGCAAAAACAAGAGGAACCCGAGAGCTTAATAACACAAGTCTCGGCAACATCTTCATTTTGAACCTCGTCTTTCTCTCCATCTTGAGCCTTGTTTTCAATCACATCCGAAACACATCCCACTTATTTTATTGGTGGCGGGTTCCTTGTTGTTCCCTACATCTTCTCCTCAACTTCTCTTCCATCATATGAGCATCATTGTAGACTCCATGTCCCTCATGTTTCTTTCTGCCATACTCCTTTATATGGACATATTGGTTTTAGTGATATGGAGTTTCAATTGAGAGGATTATTTTAGCAATGTGGAGCTTTGGTTATGGATCTTGGATGGGAGGAAATTGGCTTCCAAGTTCTTCTTGTTGTACTTGATCAAATTGAGGGAGAAGTGACCTATTTAGGTCTTGGGTTGGAGGGCATTTGGTGGCTTGGATTATGTCTATGTCATTTGGTGGTGGTCTTGGAGGATTGATCGTTTGAGGTAAAGTTTTAGGAGTTAAAACATGAGAGATTCTTTGGCTCTCCGCTCGATCCAACCTCTCAAGTATAGTAGACATATTCCAGCCTAATTTTTCAAGGCCCGCATTCGCCTTAGCCATGTCTCAGGAAATAGCACCAAGATGGGCCAAAATGGCTTCCATTATGGCCAAGAAGTAACCTACAAAACCAAAAAACACGTTAGTTGTACAAAAAAATATCCTCATTCTCTCTTTTTATTTCTTGTCTCTCAAATCCCTCATACTCAATCTCACAAGTGTTGTAAGATTTCTTGTACTCCGACAAGTGTTGAGAGGTGAATCCAACGTTTACAATAACTCCAAAGAGTAAGGAAAACACACAAGGGCGTATTATAATAACTCAAAAGAATTAAGACACACAAAGGAAATTTAACACGAAGAACGGTTTCAAAGATAACTTACAATCTAGTACTAGCTTGTAAGTTAGATTTGGAATCAACAAACGAACCTAAAAACACAAAATAAAACTAAAAGATCAAAATTTACTCCAAAGTTTGTTATGTGAACAGTAATTTGATGACATGGAAGTCCATGGTTGGCCTCAGTTCTCAACAATTTTTAATTCATAATTCACAATTTGAACTTTGGTGGAAATTGTTAAATGGAGAGAAATACAAACTTGTCTTTGGAGCTCCTTTTCAATTAAGATTTCAAGACTCAAATGTCTTTGACTAGACTTGTACTTCTCCTTAAAAAATGGAACCTTGTTTTATGGAAAGTGGTTGAGATGTGATCTAAAATCTTTTGGTGGTTGGGGGTCTTTCAAGACTTAACAAGTACTACACCCTTGTCTTTCACCTTTCTAAGATCTAAAGCTCACTATGGTGAAGAATTTAAAAAACACAACGACCACAACAAGAACAACCAACAACAATGTCCCAAGAAAAACAACAATCCCACCACAACAAGGTCAACAATCTCACAACCAAAACCACAAGGATAACAATAATAATCAGCCAAGTCTCTTTGTGTTGTGTTTTTTCGATTTGACAATAAATGAAGGTTGTAATTAACACCAAGAAAAATACAAAAAAGTTTCAAGAATAATAACAATATCAACCAACATCTAACCAAATCCACAACAACAAGAACAACACCACACGGCCACAACAATATTCACAACAACAACTTTTAACAAGTTGAAGCTTAAGTTTATATCTAGACTCAAAGTATTAGTGAACAAGAAAAATAACACTAAAAAAAATCAAAACAACAAAAATAAATCCTATAACTAAACTCCATAATTCGGCCAAGACTATAACAACAAGAATAATAATTTCTTGGCCAAGATAAAAAACGGACAGATTGTACCTTTTTCTGGCATTTTCAGTTTTTCAACAATTTTTTTTTAGATTTTCAAGTTTACGAGCCCAAGATTGATCTTGTGGTAACAAGATCAAGCCATGCTTTGATACCAAATGATACACTACTAACAAGGAATGTACCAAAAAAAGCCAAAATAGTCCACAAACACACTACAAACCCGAGTGCTTGAAGATAACAACTCCAAAACGTGAAAACAATAACAATAACAAGATTTTGAAGGAGTAACAAAACTAAAATAGTAGCTACACGAGATGAAAAACAAAATGACAATAACAATATCCAACGGTTTCAACAACACAAGAAACAACAACAAAAGATTACACTAAATAAAGGGATAGATAGATAGACTACATGAAGGCATAATCTTAAGAACCCAAGCGCTTATTCCACTCTTGGACCCTTAACACTACACACAAAAATTTACCTATCTCTTACGTGACACTAGATCGGATTCCACCTCTCAAGCATCGACGTTTCCAAGCAAATACAATCATTAGTAAATCCACACTAGTTTCTTGTCCTAGTTTTGGTTTGCCTCAAAGGAGAGAGGACTTGGTGTTCTTTGTGTATTATGACTTACAACATTATCCAAAAACTAACTAATGAAACCCTACATTGTTATTTATATAGTGTTTTACATAGTAAAAACTAAAATGACCAAAAGGCCTCTCCACCAAAGGGCGCCCATCAAGTGTAGATTAAGTGTAATGTTTGGACGGTTTTAGTGTGCATTTTGGGCTTCTTTTCTTTTACACTTCAATCATACACACCAAGGCTTGTGTCCAACATGCACTCTCATAAGTTCATATCCATGAATATTATCGTATCATATAATCAATAGAAAAGGGTGAGATTATGAGTTTAGAAGTTACCCACATAAAATTCAATGTTGAAACCCTCGAAAATCTCCTTTCTCAAAGCTTGAAGGTCCAAAAATTACATAAAATTACAAAAATGGAATATTTGTACAGTTCAGTGAACTGTACCTCATGATCATGGACTCCACCTCATGATCGCAAGGGTCAAAGTTGACCATCCATAAAATTAGCCTTTGCTGATGAATCGTGTTCGCCAAGACTAATGAATTGAGCCTCTATATTCACAACAACCTCATTGTATTTGCAGAAGAAACTCCATTACCCTTTGCGATCGCGTAGACCACCTCACAAATGAAATAAAAGGTTCTTTCCTTCTCTACGTTCATGTCCATAGGGCCGCATTTATGAAGAAGGATTCATGCACTAAATATTATTTATACACCAGTTGATTTTGCTTGATTTTGAAATTTTTGAATGAACCCCCAGGATTCATTCAACACCCGATTCAAGTAACCATATATGCTACTAGGTTAATTTTGATGTTTCAAACTCAATGGCGATGTTGGATTTTCAAAAAAGGTTGTTTTCAATAAATTAACCCCCAAGACCCTATTTCAAGAATTTTCAAATGAAGGATTGAAATGAGATATAAAAGTTTCAAAACTAAGCCAACCCGTTGCTAACATAATTTTGACATTCTAGATTTAATGGCACAGTTCATTTTTCCATCAGACACTCAGAATAATAAATATTGACCGAATTCTACTATATGACTTCTCAAGCCACTAAAAACTATAAACTCACCAAATCATTCTCGATTATGTCGAGATCTACGCCAACCATCCTTAAACCTTAAAATCAACATGTGGCGACTATGAGAAAGAGAAAAATGGTCAAAACACATATAGAAATAGAAAATCAACAAATTGAGGTTATTTGTAATACCCTATACTTTTTTCTAGCTTGAAATTGTCCCAAGAATGTTAGAAGCTTTCTTTAAAAGATGAATCCACTTTTGTACATGTGGAATTTTTAAAAATTTCACTTTTTATCATGTGAAAAATTGAGTTAGCTTTCCAAAGATACTAATTTCATCTAAATCCAGTATTGGAGTGAAAAGTTATGGACGTTTTACCGAGAGCTTTCAGAATCGACCAGGTGCGACGGCCAGGTTGACGGACCGTCGATCTAGCGACGGACCATCACCTTGACCATCGCAGCCAAGGCAGTGAGGCAACTTTTTGGATAAGGTATGATGGATAGGTTGATGTACTGTCAAACTTGCGACGGACCGTCGCCCAAGTCATTCGCTACTTAGGCAGTGAGTCCCTATCCCGGTCTACCTACGATGATCGAAATGACAAACCATCGATCCAGCGACGGACCGTAGCATGAGCCATCGTAGGTTCCAATCAGTTATTTTTAAGTCATTTTAAAGGGGCTTTTTGGTCTTTTACCACCCGTTTATATACCTAGTAATATCCGACCAAGGCTCCTAAATTCATTATTCTTCCACAACATTAAAATTAGGGTTTTCTCCTTAAGAGCAATCCTTAAGAAACAAAATCCAAATCTTCTTCAAGAACTAAGAGATTCAAATTCTTCTAGTTTGAGAACTTCAAGAAACTCACTACCATGTATGCATAATGTTCATTCATGGACTTATTTCGTCCATGAAGCCCAAGAATCTCTTTTCAAAGTTCAAGTGTATGGATTTCTTTACGAATTTCATGTTTGGTTTGCTTTTGTTCATGTTGATAATGTCCAATTGAATTCTAATCCATGTTTGGTGATCAATTTTATGTGGAATTAATTAGTATAGGTGAAGATTTATGTGAACCTATGATTAAACCCTTGGATGATGAAATTAGAGTTGAATCATGATTTTTATTTGTTGTATAATGTTGTCTACATATACTATGCTTACCATGTGTTTGATTAAATGTCTATACGAAGGAGTAGTACCCAACTAGTATGATATTATGCAATCCTCATGTTTGTACAAGTTTATGCATATCACATGTTTGATGAAATGCCTCAATAAATGAATTATGGATTGTGATGTTGGTCATGTATTCAAGTCATGCTTTATCAATTTCTTTCCATCGAGACCTAGGGGTACTTGTCCCGACAATTTAGCTGTGTGCCTAGAGCCAGTGTCATGTTTTCACGATATCCTCAGTCAAGCCATGTTCAGTAGAATTCAGTTAGTCATGTGACTAAGGAAAACTCAGTAAAAACTCAGAAATCCTAGTAATCTTAGAAAGCTCAGTAATACAAAAATCTCAGTAATATTCTGTCAGTCAACGAAACTCAGTTAACTCAGTCCAGTTCAGTTCAGTAATTTATGTACAATGTCTATTCAAATGGGAGTAGAAATTAGCACCGAGTAAACCCAAGGATGGGAACTTACACTGTTAGATGAGGGGTGATTCTTAGAAGTCAGCTTTGCGTTCCAGAACTATGTAGCCAGCATAGGTTGAGACATCAACACTTTCAGATGAGGGTTGATGAGGTAGATAAGCACTGTTAGATGAGGGCCCCATCGTTCTCTTTTGGGGATACTGTCAGATGAGGGTCTCTCACAGCTTATCTTTACTGGTGGTGCGGTATTGACACCCTTCTAATTGGGGTTACAGATTGGACCCCAACTCAGCTATAATGCATTATTTAGGGCATGTCGGTTAGATAACTACTTCCCATAGTTTCAGTTACAGAATTCAGGACTGTCAGATACAGTCAACTCAGAATAGTACGGAACTCAGTTAGTTCCATCAGATTCAGGACTGTCAGATATAGTCACTCATTTTATCAGTTATATCAGTCATCAGAACTCAGTTTCCAGTCATATTAGTTATCAGTAAATTCATGTTATCACGATCTCAGTTATAGTTACTATGTATTCATGCATCCATTCTCACGTTCATATTAGTCAGTTAGTCAGTATTGTTCATGTATATAAACCCCATGCATTCAGCCTACGTCACATGCATACCAATACATTCAAAGTACTGACGCATTTATGCTATAATGTGTTATACCATAGGTTCAGAGACACAAGTTCTAGAGCATCAGTAGATTCCAGTCTCAGCAGTCAGAGTTAGCAGTGAGTCCTCATCTTTCGAGAACGTGATCATTACTTTATTACCTCATTAGTTTATTTATTAGTTGGAGTTAGTTGGGGACATGTCCCATCAACTACTTATTCAGACAGTTCAGTCATGATTTAGAGGCTTTTTAGACTACAGTATGTTCAGACAGTTTATTTCAGTTGTTTTTGGGTATTTCATACCTCACTCGAATGTTATATTTTTATTATATATTATATCTCAATGTTGAACCTTATGGCCTTTCAGTTCATATTTATGTATTATACAGTATATTATGCAGTTTAAAGGCACAGATATCAGTCATGGGTTAGTTTGTGGTCCTTCGGGGTCATGAGCACCGTGTAGTATTCCGTGCACCAGATTCGGGGTGTTACATGATTACAATATCCATCACTAAAAATGTAATTCATTCTCGAACTAAGAGCAAGAAAATGCCTGAATCGGTAAAACGTTGAGGGTAACTACCAGCATATTAGACTTGACTTCTCATGTAGCCTCATCAACAAAATGGTATCTCCGTTGAACCTTAACTACAAGAATAACTCTCAAATGTAACTGTCTCATACCCCTGCCTAAAATGGACATTGGCTCCTCAACAAAGGTCAACCTCATTAAACTAAACAAAATCCTAATGAAGCACATCAGACTTATCCAGGATATAACGTTGAAGCATAGACACATAAAAAACTATAGGCTGAAAAGTTTGGAGGTAAGGTCAACTCATAGGCAACTTCCCCAACTGACTGAATAATCTCAAATTGTCCAATATGGGGCTAAGATTTCCCCTTTTTCCAAACCTCATCACGCCTTTTAGGGAGACACATGAAGTATGACTTAATCACTAATCCTAAGATTTAAGGCACATAGGCTACAATTTGTATAACTTTTTTGCCTACTTTAAGCCGCTCAAAGCCATTCCTAAATCACCCAATGTCTATCCAAAGACTCACAAAGCAAGTCGGTACCACGGGGTCTAACATATGAAGTCTTAAACCAACTAATAGGGGATTGACAACACCTACCATACAACGCCTCAAAAGGGCCATATCAATACTTAAATGGTAGCTATCATTATAGGAAAACTCTGCCAAATCCAAATGTTTCTCCCACTGACCTCTGAAATCCATAACACTTGCACATAACATATTTTCCAAAACCTAAATAGTCCGCTCCAAGTAACCATCACTTTAGGAGTTGAAAGTTGTGCTATGGTCAATCTGGGTGCCCAACTCCTCCTAAAAAGTCTGCCAGAAGCTAGAAGTGCACATTGAGCCTCTATCTGAAATAATAGACATGGGTACCCCATGAAGACAAACTATCTCACGAACATAGATACAAGCTAACTTTTAGCTTAATAGGGATGAAATGGGCTGATTTGTTTAACCGATCCATGATGACCCAAATATTGTCAGAACCATGAGAGGTATGAGGCAACTCAGTCACAAAGTCTTTAGTGATCCTCTCCTATTTCCACTCAAGAATGGGTAATCTCTGAAGAAAACCACCAATCTCTAATGCTTAGCCTTCACCTATTGTCAACACAAGCATGAGCTACAAAATCTGCCACATCCTTCTCATACCACCCCATAAGTAAAGATTAATCAAATCACGATATATTTGGGTCACGCCTGGAAGGATAAATTATCTAGAGTAATGAGCCTCCTCTAAAATAAATCTCACCCAATCTCTGACTCTTGGCATACAAACTTGACCACTAATCCTCAATACACCATCATAGTCAAGAGAGGCTTCCTTAGCCTCGCCACTCACTATCTTATCCCAAATCACCCTCAATCTATCATCATCAAACTAGTGAGCTTGAATCTGCTCCATTTAGGAAGATCTAGCATCAATAATGGCTAAGACACACTTGGGTGTCAAAATATCAATCCTAAACATTTGGTTAGCTAAAGACTGAACCTCCAAGGCTAATGGATACTCCTGGGTCAAGGGATGAGATAAACTACCTATACTAGTTGACTTCCGACTCAAGGCATCTACAACCACATTAGATGTCATAATATATAAGAAACTCAAGCTAACGCAATTGCCTCATATTAAGATCTCATTGCTTGAAATAATACTAAAGGTTATGATGGTCCGAGAAAATCTCACAAGGCACTCCATACAAGTAATGATTTCACAACTTCAATATAAACACTATGACTGCCAGCTCCAACTCATGGTTACAGTGATTTCTCTAATGAGGCTTCAACTGACAAGAGGCATAAGTAATCATCTTACCCTTCTACTTCAACACCGCACCCAAACCAACACCTAAAACATCACAAAACACAATAAAACCCGCACCCTTCTTGAGAAAAGTTAATATAGGAGTTGAGTCAATAATTCTTTGAGCTTATGAAAGCTCTTCTGACACATATTCGACCATTGAAAACCATATTTTTTAATTAACTTGGTCAAATAGGCCTCAATAGATGAGAAACCCACTACAAAACTTCGATAATAACCCAATAGACCAATAAAACTTTGAATCTTGATAGGAAAAGTAGGTTTAGCCCAATCATGAATCACCGCAGTCTTGGTCAAATTATTCATAATACCATACTTAGGCACTACATGACCTAAGAAAAAGATAAAATCCAACCAAAACTCACACTTATAAAACTTAGCATACAACCTATCATCACATAGCCTTTGAAGTACAATTCTCAAATACTTCACATGGTCGGCCTCACTATCAGAATAGACTAGGATATCATATATAAATACAATCACAAACGAGTCGAGAGTCAAAATACTTTGTTCATTAACAACATAAACGTTGCAAGGGCATTTGTGAACCCAAATGACATGACTAAGAACCAATAATGATTACATCGAGTGTGAAAAGCTATTTTCAGAACATCTAAAGCTCCAATCTTCTACTGGTGGTACCTGAATCTCATATCAATCCTGGAAAACACTGAATCTCCTTGAATTGGTCAAGAAATTCATTAATGTGAGGAAGATAATGCCTATTCTTAATCGTCACCTTCTTCAACTGCCTATAACAAATACACTCATGCATTGAACTATCCTTTTTCACAATAAGACAAGCGCACCCCAAGGAGATACACTACGCCTAATAAACCCCTTACTCAATAACTATTGCAACTATTCCCTTAATTTTCAGCTCAATCTGGGCCATCCTACACGGAGAAATAAAAAAAGGCTTGGCGACTTGATCTAATCAATAGAAAAATCAATATCACGGTCTAGAGGCATACTAGGCAATCTTAAGGAAACACATCCATGAACTCATGAACAATTCAAATATAATCCATAAAAGATAGTGAGGCAGCACTAGTATCACGAATATGAGCTAAATAAGACAAACAACCCCTCTCTATGCAGAAAATATATAACTCTCTTTTGACCCGAATTAAGCATACCCTTCTAAACTAACCTTGGCATACCCAGAGTTGCTAAGGTTAAGGACATACAACTGTAAAAAATAGCATAATAAATTAGTTAACCAATATATATCAAAGATAATATCAAACTCAACCATATAATTTAGACAATCAAGTTTATCCAAGTCTCACAACCTGCAAAGGTAACCAGACAAGATCGGTACACCCAATCCCCCACTAAAGAATCTCCTACTATGGTAGAAATATGTAGAGGCATTGAAAGAGGATCAAATGCATTATCAAAACTAGAAGCAAAATGTGTAGACATATAGGAAAAATTTAACCCAGGGTGAAATAATATGGAAGCAGTTCTATAGCAAATTAGGATAATACCTATAATAAAAGTATCAGAGGCCTCTGCTTTGGGCATAACAGGTTGCACAAAACTGACCAAATCCACTTTCAGATGGATAACCCTTCAGCCACCACCGCAAGCACCTCTATATCTACCTTAAGTTTATTTAGCAAAACCCTTATCACCCTGTGAATCTCTTCTTACTGTAGATATAGGAGTAGGTCTAAAGACATACTGAGGAAAAATCTTGGCTATGTGTCTAAAATCATCACATATACAACACGCTCTACAGCCTTACTCAATATGAGAATGTGCAACAAACTTGAACGACCATCTTGGCTAGATGTCTAACTACCCAAAGTTGCTGAACCTAAAGGACTACAATCTGATCCCTGCAAAGCAGCCTAAACTAGCCTGCCATGATAATCATAGGAATCTCTACTAGAGAATTTTGTACCTTGGGAGGTGTACACACTCAACTCACCATGATGATGTACCTTCTTGGTGCCTTCCTGAGTAGCCTAGATAATCAACTCCAAATCAACTGATAACTATCCAATCCCTTTACAAACTTCCAAATCGGCTCAAACTAGGTAGAGATGCTAGCTGCTGAATATCTGGATAAAGTGTGCAAGCAAGCCTTATACTCGTAATAGTCATGGAGCCATAATCCAAGTGATCAAACACATCATGCATATGGTCCTTCAAACTCTATGGAATAAACCTCTCCAAGAAAGCCTCAAAAAATAAGTCCAAGTCATAACAGGTAAACCCAAAGGTCTACGACTAGGAAACGACCTCCAACAATCCCTAGCCATATTTGTTAACTAATAAATAGTATAAGCAACTCCATGAGACTCAAGAGATCCAAGATTATGTAATGTGTCATTGCAATCAACCAAAAACCCAAAGGCATCCTCGCTAATAGCACCACAGAATATGGGAGGACCCAAGTAAATGAACCTCTCAAACCTCTTCTAACTATCAGAAGACATAGTTGTACCTGAAGCTACTAAGGGAATAACAAGTCTGGCAGGTTGAGAATCCACATATAGGGGTACAATATATAAAGAATGTACCCCTGAACTAGGCATACCATGATCAAATACTGGCTTAGAAGGAATAACACCATTCGAAGTGTGAGGAATATCATAAGAAGATACAAATACAGACATTAAAACCATACTTGGGGTCAGAGGAATACCATAAGTAGATGCCGAAACTAATGGTGGTACTATACTCGGAATAAGAGAAACACAGGGTGAGATCAATGAAACACCATCCAAATGAGTCAATAATGAAATAAACAGACCTTTCAAAATAGACCTAGATTAAATACTGTGGTACCTGATTTGGCCTGGCATCTCGTGTATGCTCAATCTCAGGATCAAGGGAGGTCCCTTTAGCACTACTTCTGACAGGGGAAACTCTTCGTGCTCGTCCTCTACCTATGGATTATCCATGACCTCTGCCTTTCCCTCAAGACTAGGCTCCATCCTCGGGTGCTAGGTTTGTATCCTAACCTCTTTAGATTTAGTCCTCACTATCTGTGTAGAAGATTGTGGGACACAATATAAAACATTGGGTAAAAAAAACATGCACTACCAGGAATCAAAATTTAAGAGTTTTTCCTAAAGACATCTTATAGCTTCTCAAAGATAGATATGGATGTCTACCTTTCAATCTGTGAGACTTTACTAGATATCCTGCTCTTACACTTATAAGATCAGTGAACCTTGCTTCTCTGATATCGATTTTCCATAACCCATAATGGGTCATGATGGCAAGTATCATATCTAAGCCTTGATAATTAATCCAATCATCCAAACTGATAAAGGAATATGCAAATACAGTAATAAAACCTTTGCAAGACTTCTAGAACAAAATCAAACAAAAAATAAAATATAGTCACAATGGAACATGAAAGGAATACATAAAATCTAATCCCAAAATAAGGTGTCACAACATAAGAGTATCTAATATAAAATTCAAAACTAAAAATATACAGTCTATATCTAAAATAGTGACACAACCCGATCCTGGGCCTTGTTGTAATGGGCATCCCAGTTCCCACCAGGATCGGGGACCGCCCTGTTACCCAAACCAACAGCCTATATCCATCCTTAGATGGGCTGAATTTCAAACATATAAGAAGATAGCATAAATATTCTCTGTAAGACTCTGGGATAGGGTCACAACTATGAACGATCCAACTATACCACATCAACCACCCAATCGTACCAAACCAAACCATAGTCCATAAACCAGGCCATAACCAAAGAGAATACCAAAACATAATATAATTAATCCATAAATGTAATATGATGGAACAACTAACAATATCATCCAAGGGTGTAAGCTCCAACACCAATGCCGATGCCAAGGCAAATACCAATACCGATCCCGCCTATATCAACTCCCAGAAGTACCACAAAGCCTCTATCCAAAAGAGTAAACAAATTTGATTGGGACATTTCCCCAACTATGGAGAAAACCAATATTCAAAATAAAATTAAAGTATCTAAAGTGTCCATAACATGAAATGATGCCTTCCGAAAGGATGAAAGCTTACCACATCAGTGCAAATGCTGAAATCGAATCTACGTGCTAAATAGGAGGAGTAGAATAGTCGATTCCTGCATAGCGTGGGTATACAACCGCCAGTAAATGTGGTTAGCGAGTGACCGCTAGCGTGAATCTCAAGACTAGGATAAAATAATGCCAGCTATAAAACCAAGTTAAACCATCCATAATGCATACAACCATACATATATAAGTGTCGAGAAAAGGATTTGGGTTTAGCATGACTTTAAAACTTTTTACCTGGGCTATGTAGCTTAGCCTTCCAAAACCACCCACGGGCGATATGGGTTTATCTCTCCCACTGAAAGGGCCTCAGTGCGTGTAGCCGCACTGCCAGAAAAATATCCTATAGGATGACTAGTACATCCCCCAATAGTCTGACATTATGCACACAGTCCGCTAAGACCAATCCTCATATCGGTAAATAAGAGTTTCCAGTTTTGATCCCCTTGGCACCGCCAACTTCCAGGACTTTGCTATACACCCCGCCATTAATGCCCAATTAAAATCATTTCCAATTAACCAACCAAATCCATTTACCATTTTATTAACCAAGTCCAATATTGGTGGTATTGTCATACCACCCTTACATGCAAGTAATATCCATAGCCAAACTATTTAGGTTAAGGGGACTTTCAAGTGCCCTTTCCATATAACATATTAAATAACTTGGGAGACTTCCATGTTCTCCACAAGCATAACTATTTAGACTTTAGCCTTTTCAAACAATTTAAACGATCTATAGTTCCTTTACCAAGTTTAAAACATGCAAGAGTTACACTAAAAGAAGTCAATCCAATGAACATATCTTTATAAGTATTTTATCAAACACCTTGGGGGCATAATATAACCAAAATCGATTCCAAAGACCATTAAACAATTACCATGCAATCCAATTGTCCAAAACCACCATTAATGCATATAAAAGAATAATTAAAACCATAGGAAACCATAAATAAGCATTTAACATCAAAAACCCCAAATAACAGTTGAAAGCCAAAATCATGAAATATTAAAACCATGAAATCAATCAATAAACCATGCCTTTAGTTAAAATTAGAATGAGGGAAGAGAATTATTTCTTATACCGAAGACTGACGGAAAGAAATCACCAAAAAAAGCCCCAAAGCAATCCTCAAGATGAAACCCTAGCCTTCTTGCCCCCAAAGCTCTTGAGAGAATTATGAGATGTTTTGGAATAGTTTCTAAGTGTTAATGAATAGAATAATAAGGTAAATAGCCTCCAAAATATATTAGAAGTCATGGGTCCTAGTTAGGGTAAGTAAGAAAATATCAAGAATACCCCTACTTAAGTCCCTTAAAAATTTTATCACAGGGATACGACTGACCTATACGAGTCATACCCTACTATACAATTGGTATCCACCACTCGTATCCAAGCCCCAACCTTGGATCAGACACTGTCCAGTATACGACTCATCCAACCAAGTCATAACCACAACATATGATCCGTATCCATAACCCGTATCCCTGGCAGAATGAAATACCAAAAGGATCAAACACTGCCCACCATACGAATCCCTGATATGACTCGTACCAAACCCTATGAATCATACCCCCTTAAGTCATACCTATTTCAGTGACCAAAACCATCCCACCAACTAACATTGGTCAGCATATGCAGGACCATACCACTCGTACCCCAACATATGGCTAGTACCCATGAGTTATATTGGGTCTAAAGAACAGAATTCTAGGAAATTTTTTAAGGGTAAAAACCCAGGATATTTCAGTCTCCCCACAAGGAACATTCATTCCCGAATGACGAATAAGGTAGGGGTTACCACAAATAGAGTCATTTGCATTATGAAATATCCTTTCAATAAAGTTTGAAAACAAAGAGGCAAAGATGTTAATCTTTCCTTTAACAAACTCAGAAAATAAAGCTGTGCTCAAGACACATACCTTTCAAACAAATCTCAGGTGCAAAAAACATATGCGGATATTTGGGCTTTATGTCCTCTTTTGTTTCTCAAGTAGCCTCTTCCACCTTATGATTCTGCTATAGAACCTTAACCAAAGCCATATCCTTGGTCCGGAACTGACAAACCTGCCTATCTTATATCTCAATTGGGACCTCCTCACAAGATATAGTATTCGAAATACCCAGTCTTTCTAAAGGAACAATCGAAGAAGGATCACCAATACACTTTATCAACATAGAAACATGAAATACCAGATGAACCAAACTCACACTAGATGGTAACTCTAACTCGTAAGCAATATTTCCAACTCTCTATAAAATCACATAAGGACCAATAAATCAAGGACTGAGTTTCCCTTCTTCCCAAAATGCACCACTCCCTTCATGGGAGACACTTTGAGGAACACCCTATCCCCGAACTCAAACTCCAAATCTCTACGCCTAACATTCGTATAGGACTTTTGGTGACTTTGAGTAGCTTTAAGCCTAACCTAAATCACTCTCACCTTCTCCATTGCTTGGTAAACCAAATTTAGGCTAAACATGTTTGCCTCCCCAAGCTAAAACCAACCAATAGGAGATCTACACCTCCTACCATGTAACGCCTCAAAAGAAGCCATACCAATATTAGAATGATAGCTATTATTGTAAGAAAACTCTACCAAAGGTAGATGCTCAACCTAATTGCCACCATAGTCAATCACACAGGCCCGAAGCATATCTTCTAATGCCTAAATAATTCTCTCCCCTTACCCATCTGACTACAGATTAAAAGTAGTACTCAAACTAATATTTGTCCCCAACCCTTTCTTAAAAGACCGCTAGAAGTGAGATATAAACCGCGTACCACGATAAAAAATAATTGAGATAGGTACCCCATGCAGCTTCACAATATCCTGAAGATGCAACTTCATATAATTCTCCGCCGAAAAGGTAGTCTGCACTGATAAAAAGTGCACAGACTTAGTCATCCAATCCATAATGACCTAAATCAAATCAAATTGGTTACGAGACCAAGGAAAATCGGTAACAAAATCCATATTGATCACTTCCCACTTTCATTTGGGTAAATCAATTTATTGATACAATCCACTAGGCCTCAAGTACTTAACCTTAACCTATTGACAAACCATGCACTTGGCCATGAAATCAACCGTATCTCTCTTCATACCATTCCACAAATAGATCTCGTTAAGATCATGATACATCTTAGTCGAGCCGGTATGAATAATATCATGTGCCTCAGCCAAAATCCTTTACCTCAAACCATCAACATCAGGAATGCACAACCTCTCTTGGTATCATAAAGTACCATCGCCACTGATCTCAAACACCGCCACCTTTTGCCATCCAACATCACTCTTGATTTTTATCAAAACAAGATCCATCACTTATTTCTCCTTAATCTCTGCACCAAGGGACGATCGAACCACTTCTTACACTATCACACCACCATCCTTGGAGTTCAAAATGCAAACTCTAAGATTAACCAAGTGGTGAATATCCTTCACCAATTATCGCCTCTATATGAGCTAAACTCCGCATGGATAGCCTGCTAAGAGCATCAACAACCACATTAGCTTTACCTAGGTGGTAGTGAAGACTCATATCATAATCCTTGAAAAGATCAAGCCATTTCCACTGCCTGAGATTAAGCTCTTTTTGCATAAACACGTACTAAAGACTCTTGTGATTAGAAAATATATCCACGTGAACACCATACATATAATGGTGCCATATTTTCAAAGCAAATAGGATGTGACCCTTGATACTTGTATCCTTTAGGAACCAAGCCTAGTAAACTACTAGGATTACTGCTGATGTTCTGAGCTGGGGTAGTTGGTGGCTCAGTTTCCCTTGTCACTATGTCTCCAAATTTAGTTCCTCCTATTGAAGTATCTCCATGCTTAGTAGCTCCAGTCAATGAATCGAGTTGTGTAACCTGTTCCTCAGAGTCTCTTTCTTCCTGCAGGTTAGTCTTAACACAGTTGTCATAAAAAACTACATGCATTCTTTCTTCAACACAGTTTGTTCTGATGTTTAAAACTCTATAAGCCTTACTATGAAGTGAAAAACCTAAGAAGATTCCCTCATCACTTTTGGCATCAAATTTTCCTAGATTATCCTTTCCATTATTATGTATGAAACATTTACAACCAAAGGTTCAAAAATGAAAAATGTTTGGCTTTATTCTTTTAAGTAATTCATGGGGAGTCTTCTCTAACATTGGTCTGATTATGCACCTATTTATGATATATGCAGCAGTACTTATTGCCTTAGCCCAAAGTTTTTAGCAACATTGGCTGCAAACATCATTGTTTTAGCCATATCTTCTAAGACTCTATTTTTCCTTTCCACCACTCCATTTTGTTGTGGTGTTCTAGGAGCAGAAAAATATGATCTATACCATTTGCTAAACAAAATTCTAAGAACTTGACATTCTGAAATTCTGTACCATGGTCAGATCTTATGGCAACTAATGAAGTTCCCAATTTTTTTTCAATTTTCTTGATAAAATTGCACAGACACCAAAGGCATCTTCTTTAGAGGTTAGAAACAAAGTCCAGGTGAACCTAGAATATTCATCAACAATTATAAAAATATACCTTTTTCCCCTTTACTTTGAAGTCTCATTGGTCTACATAGATCCATATGAACCAGGTCAAGGCACTTGGTAGTGCTAACATGGTGTTTTGACTTAAAGGAAGATCTTACCTACTTTTCCCTTACACAGGCACTACATAACTTTTGGTCTTTAAATTTGGTCTTGGTTAATCCTAATACCATATCTTTGGAGGAAAGTGTGTTTAGTTGTTTTAGACTTATATGTCCAAGTCTTCTGTGCCAAAGAAGGGGATCATTTTTAATTTCACTTAGACAAGTTAACTCTAGCCTTGGTATTTCCATTATGTCAGTATTGTATATATTTCTATATCTTCTAGCAGTGAGTACAATCTCCTTAGTGTCCATTTTCTTAACTTTGACATCGACAGAAGTGAAAATAACTTTATTACCTTTATCATACAGCTGTGAGATGCTCAGCGGGTTGTGCTTCAATCCTTCTACAAGATAGACATCTTCCAATGCTCTTGACTCAGATGAGCCAATTTTTCCATTTCCAGTAATCATCCTTTTTTTTCATCATCAAAAGAAACTCCCCCTTCATTGATTTTTGAGAGTGAAAGGAACTATTTCTTATCACCAGTCATGTGTCTAGAGCAAGCACTGTCCAAGTACCAATGCCTTTTGCTTTCTTTCACTTTTTCCTACAAAAGAAATCAATGGTTAGTCTTAGGAACCCAGACAAGCTTGGGTTCTACTTTATGAGTAAAAGGATAGATCAAATTTCTTCTAGTCCATTCTGGTAACATGTAGTGCAACCTGTTTCTCTGACCTAAACTAGTTCTTTTTTTTTTAGTTTGAGAGATTTTATTTGCTAGGTTTTGACTGTTTGATCTGCTTTTAGTAGCTACTGGACATTCAGTAGTTGGATGTCCAAGTTTTCCTCAGATATAACATAGATCTTTAGGATCAACACTACCTTTGTGAAATCCCAAACTAGCCTTTTCACTGTGAGTTCTCTCACTCAGTTTATGAATAATTCTTGATGAATTTTTCCATCTATTTTCTCTTTCAAGATCAAGTTTTAGTTTAGAAATTTCTTGACTCAATCTGTTTATTATGTCAACTGCATTGCTGTACTCTAGTTTACACTTTTCTAGTTCAAGTTCAGCACTTTCTTGTTCATTACTCATGACCTTTTTTCCATTTTTAGTAAGAGCCAGTTTAAGGATTTCAAACTTAAGATCATTATTAAAAGAATCAAGTTTTGCACCTATTTCTTGAGAGTGCAATTTTCACTGTCAATTGTAACTTTACAGGCCTTTTATTCAATGATATCAAATTTAAGGCTTGTAAAACTGTTGAATAGCTCATCTCTATCAGAAGTTAATTCTTAGAAATCATTAATTAGTGCACTCATCAAGGAAACAAGTTTTGATTTAGAAAACAAGTGTAGTTTTTATTTAAGTTCAAGTATGCTTACCTCAGTAGCATAATCTTCTTCATTTAAGTCTGATTCCCCAAGTGCCATGAATACAGTTTCATCAGCTTCATCATCATCTGAGTCAGATCCTCAAGTTGCTATCATTGCATGTTTCTCATTCCTTTTTGCCTTTTCTTTTAGTTCTTTTTCAGCCTTTTTTTCCACTCTATTTCCCAGACTGAACAATCCCTGATTTGATGATCAATCTTACCACACTTGTAGCATTTATTTGGATTGTCATTTGAACACTTCTTGCTACTTGTTCCCTTCTTCTTTTTGAAGAATTTATTGAAGTTCTTGGTTATAAAGGCAACCTATTCCTTATCATATTCAAATTCATCATCACTATCAGAAGCCTTCAATGCCAAGATTTTCTCCGGAGCAGCTTGTTCTTTGGTTCCATCAACTTCCATTTCATAAGTTCTCAAATTTCCAACCAGTTCATCCAGAGTCATGCCAGTAAGATCCTTATTAGCCTCCCTAATTGCAGATACCTTAATATTCCATTTTATTTTATGGTAGTACCTTTAGAACCTTTTCAACTTGTTCCTCCTCAGTGATGACTTTGCCCAAGAAAGTCAGCTTATTTTTTAAGGTTGTAAGCCTTGTCATCATCTCCTTTAGGGATTCATTTTCCTTTATCTTGAAATCTTCATACTCAGTAAAGAGAAGGAAAATTCTGAATATCCTTACCTGAGAGGTACCCTCATGTGTATTTACCAATGAATCCCAAATTTGCTTAGTAGTGGTGAAAGTTGACACCTGTCATATTCAGCAGGTCCTAATCCACAGACTAGGATGTTCTTATCTTTTGCATTTTTCCTTAGAGCTACCAAGTCATCAGCAGTAAATTCACTTCTTACCTTTCTGACATTCTCCATCAACCATCTTCATTGAAATGGTAGAAACATCACTAATCCTATCCCAAAATTCATAGTCTTCACCTTGGATGGACATCTCCATCCTTTCTTTCCACCAGATAAAGTGAGAGCCATCAAAGAGTGGAGGTCTAGTGGTTGACTGACCTTCACTATGACTAGTAGGAGGTATAGAATTTATCATTGTGATCTTTTCTTAGGTGCTAGTCTTACTTATGAAAACCTTTCTCTACAGGATTTAACCCCAACTTCACTATAACTCTTGAGCCTCAACAATCAATAAATTACAAGACTTCTTGTAAACTAGGAATTAAAACTTCTAACTCCTATTACTGTAAAACACTAATCTTCCCAAGATAAGTGTTCCCAAGTCTTTGAGTTCCCTAACTTAAAGATATTAATCCTACCTCAGTTTATACTTCACTGAGACTAGAGATTAAAACTCAATATGACTCAATAACCAACCTATTACACAAAGTCTAAAACTCTAAGTATAGGACTAGGTTGCTTCACTAGCTCCTTCAAGTTGTAGAACTGATTTGCTGATTGTTGACTATCTTTTTAGTGGTTGAGTAAAATGCTTGATTATCGTTTGTTGTATTTATGCCATCTCCTGATGGAGTCCTTTAGTTGATGTACTCTTCTATCTTCACTAGAACTTTCAAGTAGTTTTACTCACTCTTTGCTACCGTCTCTCTCTTTTCTTGTTTGAATAGGACTTTTCTCTCTTATATCATAATCTTTGCAGGACTTCTTGATCAATTCAACTTCTAGATGCTGCACTTATATTCTTCTTTGCATCTACTTCAACTGATGTGATAAGTGTTGAGAGCATGATACTTATCCACTTTTGTTTTTATGCAATGTCATCTTTCCAGTGTGGTCTTGACTGTAACTTGTTCACTTGTGTGGAACAGCTTGCACAACATGTTTCATTCATATGTCCATCATCAAAACTTTACATTGCCTAACACAATCTTTTCTATATTGATTTTACCATCCACCTTCACCTCCACCTCCACCCCAACCCCCAACCCCACCCCCATCCCATACACAAAAAAAAATTTTCCTAGATATATAGTAGACTTTGTTTCAAGGATTCATCAATCCTTATTTTATATATTTCATATAATTTATGAAATTCCATGGGTCTTATATGTGCATCTCTAATTTTTTATTAGTTATATAAAAGTTTACCCTAGTTGTAGCATGTATAATATGCATTAGCTATTTTATATCATTTATGTGCCCTTATAGGAAAATTGATAAGAATATTCAAATAATTAGTAAATCTATGATTTGTTTATCTAGAAGCTAAGTATGTGTCTGGGAAATGGTGTTCTGTACCTTAATTTGAAAAGAGCCATATTTTATTTGACCTAATATTTGGAGAAAGGATCAATGTGGGACTTCTCTTCAAGCTTAAGTACATAAAAATCTTGCCTAATTATCTATTTGGTAATACTAGATTATTTATGGTTTTTGGGTCATGGTTGCATACATTCAATACTTAATTTGGACATGTTTTTATCTATAGGTGACATGTCGGTTGCTTGGAGTGGCACTGGAGAAAACTAGTCCGAAGGATTTTTAGGTATTCAGGCTTTGACAATGGACCGATGGTAAAATACACTTGACATTATTTATACTTTGTACTTACAACAACAAACTACCGTGTGATTCTCTATACTCAAAGTATTGCTCGAAATCATAAATTTTATGACCTATATCATATGGAAAGAGTTCTTGATGATGAAAGTAAAGTCTACTTACTGATTTTTTATTTTTACTGATGTGAACCCTTAATATATCCTGCTTACCTAGTTAAGAAAGAATAAT
Organism: Capsicum annuum; assembly: GCF_002878395.1. NCBI lineage: Eukaryota > Viridiplantae > Streptophyta > Magnoliopsida > Solanales > Solanaceae > Capsicum > Capsicum annuum. The sequence goes on along the minus strand of NC_061116.1, from coordinate 117,044,985 downwards.
GTTATGTTGTATTATGGATTTTGTTTGATGCTTTTTTTTTTCCTTTTCCCTTAAAGAAATGGGAAACGTACTGAAACACCTTATATTTTTCCCTTTGAAAATTTCTTAAGCTTTGAGCTCACTTCCATGGTAACGACTCACCCTATAAGTCGTAGGGTGTCATTACAGGTCCTAGAGACCAAGTCATAACCAAATTAGAGAATAAATGGTTTAGTTCTACTCTGAGTATGAGTGGCTCACTACGAGAGTCATAAAGACTTGTTATAAGTCATAAATGCAAATTGTAGGGTGTCTTGTGTTTAACCCAATTGGGTTCTATGTTGATTACGACTGGATCCTATAAGTCGTAGGGTCTCATTGTGAGTTGGTAGGTTGAGTCGTAAGGTCAGCAGTGGGTGGTGTCCTAGAAGCGGTCCTGGTTATGACTCATGGTGATGAGTCATAAAGAATGGTTATGAGTCAATGGCTAACTCGTAGTCAAAGGTGACCCTCTTTCCATCTTTTAGGTTAAGGGCATTCTGGACATTTTCCTTCTTACCCAAATTAAAACCCACGTCTTATAACCCCTTTAGGGTATCATTAGCCCTAAAAAATATTAAAGTAACTCCTTAAATATTCTCAAATCCTCAAGGTCAAGAATACTTAGGGCTTTTAAGGGTGATTTATCTCCATACATCTTACTATTTCTAGCATGTGACTCTTCCGTTATTGTTAATTTGTTAAAAAACATATGTATTAAAGTGTTGTTCACATGGAATTGTTATGGTTTTTAAAACAAGGGTTATGAGTTTTGAATGCTTATTGTTAAACAATATTTTTTGATGGTTTAATTATGATTATTCATGCTTTAAATATGGGTTTGAACATATTGGTGCATGGGTATGGTGAATGAACTAGGGAATTGTGATTTTCCCTAAACTTCTTACTTTTGTAGTGGTTATGGCCTCAACCCCAAATTGTGAAATTAATTTTGTTATGAGGAATGTGGGAATTGAAACTGTTCTTGAACTATTGCATTATGATGTTGAATTGAACCTTATGAAATTTTTTTTTTCACAAGTTATGGCCTAATTGAACCAAAGGGGTTGTGAATTCCCCAAGTGATGTAATTATTTGGGCATGTTTTTATTACCTTTCAAGTGTAGTTGATATGATGATACTAACAATGTATGCCTTAATGTGAAATATGGTTTAATGAATGGAAATGTCTGATAAATGTTTTTAATTGGTCTTTAAATGAGGGTTATATAGTTGAGTCATGAAAGTAGAGGTCCAAGTCACCAATACTATAAAATGTGCTAGACGGTGCGAGGGTTATTATAGCTTGAGGGTTCAACTCCCATTGCTTATGAGCAGATGGTTTGAGTCTGTCATGACCTGAACTGGGGCCCTGGCCGTAATGAGCATTCCCAAACCCGAAGGCCCAGAACGCCCTCTGTCTATCTGGTAATCATGCACATAATTCATATGATCAAAGTAATACAGATTATACACAATAATACGGAAACATGGTCAATAATTGTAAACAGCTAAAGGCCTGAAAACATGCCCAACAATATTTAATAAACATCTGCAACAGTCTGCAAAATCTCTACTGACATACTATCTGAATAACTGAGATAAGGCCCCCAGCAGACCAATAACCATACTGAAATAAATACCTAAATGACTAGGCCTTTCGAAACAAAGAAGGCTCACCAACTGAACTCTGAGACAACCCTATCTGTAGACTCTACTGAGGATCTGGACCCCTAGACTGTGCCTCAGTACTTGGGAGGAAGGGGGGTCAACATAATTGTACTGGCACGCGAAGCAATCCAAAATAGAGTAATTGGACATTTATAATATATATATATATATATATATATATATATATAATACGTGAGAGTAAATGTTCATCAAACATTATGCATAAAACAGTTTTTGAAAAATACATAGGCACCTTCTAAAAACATGTAATCCGTCTATAAATCTAAAACTCTGATCTGTGTATTATTTTTGAGTTAGGTGGTATCCCCTACAAGTCTTATATTCCACGGATGATATGGAATCCATCATTGACTCGGCGGGGAAGCCTCCAACCCAAGTATGCCACAAGGGTTGGAGTTCCTGAATCTGATACGCCACACGACACTTAAGTCAGCACATAATAACATACCCGGGTCGGCAAACCACGATTTTAGGCAATGAGTTTCTTGAACTCAAGCCTTCTTCAGGGAACCACCTAACATCTCTGTATGCCTCTTTTTAACCTTTTCTGTACATGCAACATTCTGAATGTCTAATCATGATAGTCTGAAATATCTATTAGTCTGAGTCTAATATGACATTGGTCTGAATTGGTATCGTCATACCAAGAATTGCAAGTCATGATTTCTGAGCCATAATACACTAAGCTAAATCTTTCATTTAAAGCATAATTTAGACCACCAAAAACATGCAACTGATATAGAAGATTTCATGTTTCGAAACTCAAGTCAAAATCATGCAAAAACTTCATCAACATATGGTGGTCTAGTGTCTTTAGCAAATTCATGCACTCTTTCATTACATGCATTATTAACATTAAATATTCATGCTAGATTCCCTATTTAGTGATTTAAAACCACCTTTAAATCATAACAAGAGTTCAATCATTTCATATAGTGCTTTTCAAGGATGCATTACAAAACAATTCATATGCTATGAGAAATCTGAAAAATTCATAATAAGAGGGAATTCACCAAAAATCATGCTCTCAATAAGAATTCATTCTTAAATACATGGTTTCATACATTCATATTCTCAAATCACTTTGGGGAAGGTCAAAGGACCAAAACAATGATGTTAAAACATTTAATACATGAATATATATATATATATATATTCAAAAAACCCATTCTAAAACATAATTTTTCTATGCCTATGAGAATTTAGGAAACCCCCGCGTACCTCTATTTTGAAAAATAATAGGTGCTTCTTGAAGCCTGTGGATTGGGGATTCCGAATCTCTAATCAATTTTGAAAACCCACGGTTGAATCTTGATTTATTTAGGTTTTTAGTTTGAAACCCTTGGGAGTGTCCTTGAGAATTTTTAGATGAATGTGGATGTATTTTGGAGAATTGGGGACTGAATTTTGTGTTTATGACTGAATAAGTGTGGGAAAAGGATCATTTTGCCCCCAAAACGGAGTGTTTAAGTCACTTGAAACCATTACATAGGCGCCGCATATGATATCGCCTATATTTACATAGGCGCCGCCTATGCTATTGCCTATATTTACATAGGCGCCGCCTATGCAATCGCCTATAGTTATATAGGCACCGCCTATGCTATCGCCTATATTTACATAGGCTCCACCTATGCTATCGCATATGCTTTCCAGTGGCCATGTGCGATTGGTTTGGCGACGCATTCTACTTTAAAAGGCCATAACTTCTTGCTTGGGTGCTGGATTTTAGCAAAATTGGTATCGTTGGAAAGCTAACTCAAAAACCTATCATTTTACACATAGTAGGCTCTCTAATTCAACATATACAAAGAGTCATTATCGATATAAGTTGATACAAATTATAGTTTCCACTTAAACTTGATATAAGTTGATACAAATTATAATTTCCACTTAAACTTAATCGATCGAAGTAGTTTTCAACTCGTCCTTGAGTCAAAGGACCTCTATGGTCTAAATTCAAGCTTGAATAGATTCACATACTACTTAAATAATTAACATACCATATTTGCATAGGATTTATGGCTTCGGGATTATCAACGCATTGGAATCATGGTCTATATTGTAGCCCAAAATGTGGGGCGTTACATAGTCCATCTTATTATTATTATTATTATTATTATTATTATTATGATTAAAGGGTTTGAGTCCCCCCATATCACATTTTATGATTGAGTGCTTAAGTCACCTTAGTATATGATTGGAGGTTTCAAGTCCCCCATGTATATATATATGAGATTATTCTTTAATTTATATGGCTACACACACTGGGGCCCAACTAGGAGGTCAGAGCTGTGGCCCATATAGCCCGTGGGTACTATTATATGAATCTTGCACTACACAATCAAGACTAAAGTTTTAAGTACATGTTAAGCCTTATTCCCTATCCTGGAATGTGATATATGTATGTATATATATGTGTGTGTGTGTTTGTGTATGTTTGTGTGTATGTCTGTGTATGTTTATGCATTTTATTATATACACTAGTTTTGAATCATTTTGAATTGTATGTTTATGCATTTTATTATATACACTAGTTTTGAACCATTTTGAACTGTCATTCATGTTATTATGTTATCCTTATCCTTGAGTTACATGTTAGTGTTCACCCCGCTAACCATCTTTAGATGTTATATCCCTATGCAATATAGGGTTTGGCCATTCTTCTACTTCTCCTGCTCAGTTATTATGGATTGATCGAGAGTTAACTTAAAGTGGTGAGCTTCCATGCTTTAGAAGGCTCCATTTCAGGATTATATTTTTCTTTTGAGCTATAGATAATTGGATACTATTTTTGGCTATAGTCGATGGCATATCCCATCATTTTATTGATGTTTAGTTTGGTGATGCTTTGTTAGACTACAGTGGACTTGGGATAGTTTGGTTGTTGGTTGGTTTGGTTATACACATATGATAGTATATTTAGCTTTAAGTTCCCTTATCTTGTTATATGTTCGAATCCATCTGACATGGGTGTAAGGTGGTCGATAGTTTGGGTGTTGGGGTGGTCTTCAGTCCTTGTTGTACTTGAGATACCCAACACGACCAACCCTATGTTTTGAGTCATGTCATGATAGTATCAGAGCCTAAGTTCATGGTCAATTGGGTATTCACAAAGCCGTGCCGAGTATTTATGGGTATGTAGTGCACCATACTTATAAGGTAGAGGCTACGAGACATTTAGGAATGTTTGACTTTCTCGTTTTCTTATTTCAAATTGTACAGTCTAAGGTTTTGAAACTTTCTCTAATTCTCTTTTGTTCACTTTTTAGATCATGCCTCCCAAATGATCTGAAGCTCATGGGAACTACTCTATCCCATTTGAGGACAATGTTGAAGGACACACCCTATTTATGGTGTACAGACCTGGTCTAGGGGTCCAGTTCCTGATTACCATTTTGGAGTTTCACCGATACCCTTTAGTCCTCTTTGAGCTCCTCAGGCTTATGTGTCAAATGTATAATTTTGTCAGTTTATTTATATGTTGGCTCAGTTGGTAGTTTTTCAGTTTGATCATGCAACTTTTGTTCCTCCATCTTCTGAGGCCATAATGGTTGGCCAATTTATAAGGTTGAGTCCTCCAACTTTTACTAATGTTAAGATTGAGGAGGATCCTTAATATTTTATAGATGAGATAGAGAAGATCTTTTGGGTTATGCATACTTCAGATGATAAGGGTGTGGAATTCCCTGCCTATCAACTGAAGGATGTAACATACAAATGATATGAAGAATGGGAACAGTCTTAGGGAGATGATGCTAAATCTGCAATGTGGAATGATTTCTCTAGTGCTTTTCTGGACTGCTTCTTTCCTCAGGAGTTGAGAGAGGCAAAAGTGGAAGAGTTTATTAATTTGAAGCAAGGTAGGATGACAGTCAAGGAGTATTCCTTGAAATTCTATTAATAATCCTAATATGCTCTCGAGTTAGTGTCTAGCATAAGGGATAGAATCAATGAAACTTACATTTGGGTTGTCCCTTGATTTGATTTTAGAGAGTAAGACTGCCTTGTTGAATAAATATATCGATATCTCTGATTGGCTGTGTATATATAGAGGTTAAGGAAGAGAAGAAGAAGCAGACGGAGATAGGGTAAAGGCAAAATAAGAAATTTAGAATTTTTTATCAGGATAGAGGTCAACAATAGAGTGGTAGAAATAATGGAAAGTGGTCAAAGAAGAAATGGGGATTTCTCGCTCCTACTCTACGGCTACTGTTCCTTATCCAAAGTTGTTGAGTCATCATTAATCTCAGCATGATAGTAGGTTTAGGGCACAGGTCGCCCGATCTCAGGCTGGTAGGGCTCAGTCAGCTCCATCATATCCTACTTGTAGATTTTGCATGCAGATGCATCATGGTTTCTGTGAAGAGGAGAGGAATAAGTGTTTTAAATGTGGTCAGATTGGTCATTTGCAGAGGGATTGTCCTTCTAAGTTTGTTTTTGGGGAAAATAAGATTCCTATTACCATTTTATCAGCTCTAGCACCAGCGAGTGTTGTTTGTTCTTATGGTACCGATATTGGCCAGAATTTTTTGCATGCCCTTGATACCCACCAGGACTCTGAGGCATCTCCTAATGTCATCATTGGTATGTTATCACTCTTTTCTTGTGATGTGTATTATTTTCTCGATGCAGGTTTACTCTTTCTTATATAACCTCACTTGTAATTGTATATTTTGGTTTTGGTCCTGAACTTATCTCTGATACCTTTTCTATTTCTACCCTGGTGGGTGACTCTATGGTTTCTAGAAGAGTCTATAGGGGTTTTGTAGTATCTGTTGGTGGAAGAGAAACTTTGGTAAATTTGATAGAGTTAGACATGGTTGATTTTGATGTCATATTAGGGATAGATTGGTTGCACTCATGCTATTACTTCTTAGATTGTCGAACCCGTAAGGTCATAGTTAAATTCCAATGAGCTGGTCATTAAGTAGGACGGGGATTCTTTAGTGCCTAAAGGAAGATTCATACCATATCTTAGAACCCAGAAGTTTATTTCCAAGGGATGCCTTTATTATTTGGTCTGGGTTAAAGATTCCAACTTGAAGGGCCCTTCTTTACAATCCATTCCTGTGGTTAATGAATTCCCTGAGGTTTTTCTTGATGATCTTTATGGTGTCCCTCTCGATTGAGAGATTGATTTTGGGATTGACATTGTTTCGGAAACTTATCCTATCTCTAATCCTTCTTAAAGAATGGCTCCAGCTGAGTTGAAGGAGCTTAAGGAGCAGTTGATAGACCTCCTTGACAAGGGTTTTATCCATCCTACTGTGTCTCCATGGGGTGCTCCAATTTTTTTTGTGCATAAGAAGGATAGTTCCCTTCGGATGTGCATCAATTACTGTTAGTAGAATAAGATTTTGGTGAAGAATAAGTATCTTATTCCTCGGATTGATGATTTATTTGACTAGCTTTAGGGTGCTAGATATTTCTTAATGATTGATCTTAGGTCTAGTTATCGTTAGTTAAAAATTAGGGAGGTGGATATCCCTAAGACTGCCTTTTGAACCCATTATGGTCATTATGAGTTCTTAGTCATGTCTTTTAGTTTGACTAATTCCCTAATGACATTCATGGACTTGATGAATAGGATCTTCCGTCAGTTTCTGGAGTTGTTCATCATCGTGTTTATAGACGATCTTATAGTGTATTACAAAAATGAGGTAGATCATACCGATCACTATCGTATTGCATTGTAAACCTTGAAAGATCAATATTTGTATGCTAAGTTTTCAAAGTGCAAATTCTAGTTGAAAGATATTACTTTTTCAAGTCATGTCATTTTTAGTGAAGGGATCATGGTGGATCTACAGAAAGTTGCAGTGGTTAAGAAGTGGCCTAGGCCCATGACTCCAATCGACATTTGAATCTTCTTGGGTTTAGCCGGTTACTATAGGAGATTTATGGAGAGTTTCTCAACTATAGCTGCCCCGCAGACTAAGTTGACCCCAAAAAAGGTGAAAATCTTATGGTATGATGCTTGTGAGGGTAGTTTTGAGGAGCTAAAAGATAAGTTGACTTCAACTCTAAGTTTGACCTTGCCTAAGGGTAATGATGGATTTGTTGTTTATTGTGATGCATCCCATGTGGGACATGATTGTTTGTTGATGCAACATGGTAAGGTAGTGGCCTATGCTTCTAGGCAGTTGATAGTTCTTAAGAAGAAATATTCAACTCAATGACTTAGAGTTGTTGGTTGTAGTGTTTGCATTGAAGATTTGGCGTCACTTTTTGTATGGAGTCCATGTAGATATCTTTTCTAATCATAAGAGCTTACAATATGTGTTCACCTAGAAATAGTTGAATCTCAGGTAGACGAGGTGGCTTGAGTTGATGAAAGACATGAGTCTCCACTACTACCTAGGTAAAGGTAATATGAATGTTGATGCTCTTCTCAGGTTATCCATGAGGAGTCTAGCTTATATGGATGAGGATAAGTGGGAGTTGGTGAAAGATATTACTATTTGGCTAACCTTAGAGTTTGCCTCTTAGACACTGAGGATTATGGTATGTTTGTGCAAGAGGTAGCAAAGTCATACCTTGTTGCTGAAATAAAGGAGAAGTAGGTACTGGATCCTATCTTAATGAAGATTAAGGGAGATATGGGACAATAAAAGGTTGTAGCTTTTGATATTGGTGGTGAGGCTATCTTGAGGTACCAAGGCATATTATGTGTTCCCAATGTAGATGGGTTGCGAGAGAGGATCTTGCCTGAGGCTTATGAGGTGCATTATGCCATTCATCCTAGTTTGACGAAGATGTATCATGATCTTAAGAAGATTTATTTGTAGAACAATATGAAGCGAGATGTGGCCTATTTTATAGCTAAATACATGGTGTGTCAACAAGTAAAGGTTGAGCACTTGCGGCCCAGAGGGTTGTATCAAGAAATTGAGTTTCTTGTATGGAAGTGGGAAGTAATTAATATGGAATTTATTATCGATCTTCCCAGGTCTCAGAATCATGTTGATTTAATTTGGATCATTGTGGATAGGATGGACTAAGTCTACTCACTTCTTTCCATTGAGGACTAATTATTCAGCAGAGGATCATACAAAGTTGTTCCTCCAAAAGATTGTGAAGTTGCATTGGGTGCCTGTTTCTATCATGTAAGATTGTGGTGCTCAGTTCTCATCACACTTTTGGCATTCATTTCAGAGAGGTTTGGGAACTAAAGTGATCCTTAGTACTGCTTTCCACCCACAGTCGGATAGGAAAGCTAAAAGAACTATTCAGACATTAGAAGACATGCTTTAGGCTTGCGTGATTGACTATAGTAGTAGTTGGGTTGATCATTTCCTACTTATAGAGTTTGGGTATAATAATAGCTACCACTCTAGTATTGGGATGGCTCTGTTTGAAGCGTTGTATTGTAGGAGGTGTAGATCTCTTATTCGGTGGTTTGAGGTTGGTGACGCGTAGATGTTTGGCCATGATTTGGTTTACAAAATCATGGAGAAGGTGAAGTTGATTCGGGAAAGGCTTAAGACCACCCAAAGTTTCCAAAATTCGTATGCGAATGTGAGGCATAGGGATTTAAAGTTTGAGGTTAGCGATAGGGTATTCTTGAAGGTGTTTCCCATGAGGGGAGTAATGCGATTTGGGAAGAAAAGAAAACTCAGTCCCCGGTATGTCAAAGAGGATTGATAGTGTTGCATATGAGTTGGATTTTCCCCTAGTTTGAGCTCCATTCATCTGGAGTTTCATGTTTCAATGTTGAGAAAGTGTGTGGGTAATCCTTCAACAATTGTTTCTTTAGAGGAGGTGGGTATTTCAGACTCCTTATCTTATGAGGAAGTGAAATTTTAGATTAATAAGTTTGACAGTTGTGGATGAAGGACGTAGCTTCGGTAAAGGTTCTATGGAGGAACCACAAGGTTTAAGAGGCTACTTAGGAAGTCAACGAGACATAAAGTCCAAGTATCCATTCTTGTTTTCTTCCCCGAATAATCATGCTTAAGGTATGTGTTATTCTTAACATATTTATTTTCTGACTTTGTTAAAGAAAATTATGATTCCTTGATATCTTTGTTTTCTGACTTTGTTAAAGGAAAGTGTGGTTGTTAGTTTTGTTAAGTCGTGCTTGTGTATCCTTGATGCATTATTCGAGGATGAATAATCCAAGTAGGGGAGAATTGAAACAACTCAGATTTGACCCTTAAAAATGTCTTGAGCTTTAAGCTTACTGCCTTGGTATCGACTCACCCTGTGAGTTGTAGGGTGGCGTTATGGGTCCTAGGGACCAAGTCGTAACTAAATTAGAGAGTATGTAGCTAAGTTCTTCTCTGAGTACAAGTGGCTCACTACAAGTCATAAATACTTGTTACGAGTTGTGAGTGCAAATCATAGGGTGTCCAGTGTTTAACCCAATTGGGTACTGTATTGACAGCGAATGGACCCTATGAGTCAAAGAGTCTCATTACGAGTTGTTTGGTTAATTCGTAAGGTCAGTAGTGGGTGGTGTCTTGGAAATTGTCTTGGTTACGACTCATGGTGATGAGTTGTAAGGAGTGGTTACGAGTCAATGGTTGACTTGTAGTCAAAGGTGACCCTCTTTTTAGCTTTTAAGTTAAGAGCATTCTGATCATTTCTCCTCTTACTCAAATTACAACTCACATCTTATAACCCCATTACGGTATCATTAGCCCCCAAAAAACACATCAAAGTAACTCCTCAAATACTCTATAATCCTCAAAGTCAAGAACACTTAGGGCTTTCAAGAGATTGATCACTTTGGGCTTTCAAGGGTGATTTCTCTCTATATATCTTACTATTTTAGGCATGCTACTTTTCCCGCATTGTTAATTTGTTAAAAAGCATATGTATTAAAGTGTTGTTCACATGGAATTGTTATGGTTTTGAAAACAAGGGTTGTGAGTTTTGAATGCTTATTGTTGAATAATGTTTTCCCATGGTTTAATTATGATTATTCATGCTTTAAATATGGTTTTGAACATATGGGTATGGTGAATAAACTAGGGAATTGTGATTTTCCCTAAACTTGTGACTTTTGAAGTGGTTATGGTCTCAACCCCGAATTGTAAAATTGATTTTGTTATGAGGAATGCGAGAATGGAATTTAATCTTGAACTATTTCATTATGATGTTGAATTTAACCTTAAGAAATTGTGTTTTCACAAGTTATGGACTAATTAAACCAAAGGGATTATGAATTCCCCAAGTGATGTAATTGTTTGGGCATGTTGTTATTACCTTGCAAGTGTAGTTGGTATGATGATACCAACAATGTATGCCTTAATGTGAAATATAGTTCAATGAATGGAAATGTGTGATAAATGTTTTTTTAATTGGATTTTAAAAGAGGGTTGTGTCGCTGAATCCTGAAAGTGGAGGTCCAAGTCACCAATATTGAAAACTGCGTTAGCCGGTGCGGGGGTCATTATGGCTTGAGGGTTCGAGTCCCCTTGCCTTTAACTAGGCGGTTTGAGTCCATATTAATGTTATTATTATGATTGGAGGGTTTGAGTCCACCATATCACATTTTATGATCGGGTGCTTAAGTGACACGACCCAAAATCGAGCCTTGTCATATAGGCACCTCAAGCCCAACAAGGAACGAATATCGCCCTGTTAACCCAACCTAACCATCACATCAATCCACAAGTGCCAAATGAACTCCAGCTATAATAAGATAGCGGAAACAAAACTACAATTATAGCTTAAGAAGTATCTAATAGATCCATTAATATCAACAACGAACCAACATGCCTAAGTCCATAGTTATCCACAAAGCCTCTACAAATCTGACGTCTATAATATGTCGGGACAAGCCCCCGACAATAGCCGAATAGCAAATCTAAAACAAGTCTATGACATAGATAAAGAGACTAAGAAATGTGAGCCTTTGGAAGGATGGAAGCTTACCACTTCAATATCAACACACGAACCGCTCGAATGCCTGTCACTGCCCAGGAAGAGAAGAAGAAGCTCCGACCCTTATGTCGCGTGGGGACATAGCATCCATAGATGGTTATTGGTTGGAGAGCTAGCATATAACTCAAGGATAAGGATAAAATCATGCAGTTATTCAAACCAAGCCAAACCATCATATGCATCCACATTTATATCTACATAGGCATATATGAAGATACACATATAAATAGGTACATAACTTGCCAAGACAAGGAACAAGTCATAACTTGCGTTCTTGAAGCACTCATTCATGAGACATGGAGTGAAGCACTCAAGCCTTCCACCTTTACAGTTTTGAACATTGAACTTCTCCGCTACATTACGCAAGAGGACCCTAACCTCAAGTTGTCTTATCTTATATAGCAAGTGGACCCTAACCACAAGCCGTCACATATAAATATAGCAAGTGGACACTAACCACAAGCTGTCTCATATGGAAAGTGGACCATAACCATAAACCATCTTATATGGAAAATGGAACTTAACCAAAAATCATCACATATAATAAATAGCAAGTGGACACTAACTACAAGCTGTCTCCTATGGCAAGTGGACCCTAACCACAAGCCATCACCTTTTTATAAAAGTGGACACTAAACACAAGCCGTTATGAACATTACTAGTCAAAAATTTGAACTCTAACCCTTTATCCATGGATTAACACCCATTTAATTCAACACATGAGGACTCTAACCTATTTAGACAATTTAAGCCACCAAGGCTACGACTCAACTTTACATATATGACCATATATTCTTTATAAAACCATTTAACAACCAATTATTTAATTAGGCCAATGCCTTAGTCCATACCATAATGAAAATCCATTTATGGTCATCAAGACCTTTACAAACCATTCATTCTTTATTAACACCCTTATACCAAACTTTAGTTCAAAACACAATTCAATTCCATGCTTAGGGACTCTAACCCCTTTAATCATCATACCATCAAAGTCACCAAATCAACTCATTACATGGACATTAAGGCCTTTACATAGCCATTTACCAAGGATTCATACTTATTAAATCAATGTCATATTCCATTAATATTCATTAGACCAATATCATAGTTCAATACACCATTAACAAGTGACTAGTCATTTCTCTTAGACATTTTCACAAACACCTTAAGGGCATGCTTTTGACAAGACCAAAACTAAAGAAAGAATCATCAAATTTAGGTTTACTCATGACCTATTTGTTAAAACACATCCAAAAAGCGCCCACATGTGCCAACCATCACCAACATGTACAAACATATGTTTAAGCAAGAGTAAACAATACCAGTCACTATGCATTAAAACCCTCAACATTTGATTTCAAAACCACCATTTACATGTCAAAAATCAATGTTTAAAACACATGATAGTTTTAGCTAACATTAAGGGAAAAGATAAATTCCTTATACAAGATGATTCACGGAAGGAACTTGATCTCTCTTAGCTCTTAGATGAACACCTAAGAAACCCTAGCCTTTAATCTTCAAGAGTGAGTTAGAGAGTGTTTTGGGTGATTCTTGAGCTTCTAAAATGTGTTATGAGGGGCCTAAATATGTATATAATGAGGGTACTTAGGGATTTTAGGGTGGTAAATTTCCATAAATCCCTCAGCTTAAAAGCTGGAAACTAACCCGTAGGAGGGTACGACTCCCACACCAAACCATACCCTAGGGTATGAGTGGTACCCTAACTCGTACCCTAGGCCTTACCCTGGACCCCTAAACTATCTAGGATACGACTACACATGCATAAATTATATCTTAGGGTATGAATGGTACCCTAAATCGTACCTTGGACAATTTCCACTAGGCTAAGCATATGCCAACATACGACTAGACAACATATGACCCGTACCCTAACATATGACTTAGGAAAGGATAAACCATATCTTGAACAGTATATAACTCATATACACTAGATAACATACGAGAGAGGGGCCCAATTCATATCCTAGGGTACGACTATTACCCTTTAGTCGTACCACGGAAAAAATGTCCAAAACCTAGGAATTTTTTATAGGGGTCAAGGTTTAGGGTGTTTCACTCTCCCTCACTTAGGATTATTTATCCTCGAATGATGGGTAAGGCAAGCACAATCACAAGTTAATAAACCATTACTCATCAAGCTAACCTTAGACCACATTATAAAACAATGATATGCAACAAGACAAGGCTCATGCCAAGATCATTATCGATCAACCATTCGTTCCATTGACTTTGGGACTCAAACCCATTGTCCATCCAAGACACTCGTTCATTTCAAAGTTTAGGGAGTTGATCCCCTTGCCTAACAAGGACATAAACTAAGTTAAGAATATTAACACACGCCCTAAGCATGAGTGTTTAGAATAAAAAAACAAATACAGATACCCATGAAGCCACCTCTTTCTTTCGTAACCGGAGAACTTGCCAATGCAAGACCCTTATCGGGACCTCTTCATAGGTCAAAGAGTAAAACAACCAATGAAGGACCACCTATACACTTTCTTAACATAGAGACATAGAAAATCAAAAGAATAGGACTCATGCTAGATGGAAAGTCCAATTCAACTTATACTTTCCCATTGACACCTCACTATGAGGGCCTAAATATAACCATATACTACTCTTACGTTCAATCCTATTTAAAGCAAGAAGAAGTTAACTTAAGCCACAGTTCTCTATCTCTTACATCCATGCATGAACACTACTCAACAAAGAATCCCATATAGAATATACATATACATGGTATACCCTACAAGGTGGACACCCAAAATTTCTTATTTACCCACCGACATCCCATTATTTCCCAAGGAAAACCATCCCTCTTATGTATGCAAGAACGAAAACACTCCATTGAAGCCATTCTGGAAAGAAAGAATAGAAATTGGACAAGTATCTGAAACAAAACCAACCCAAGATTCAATATCCTCACTGGGAAGCTAGGAAGGTCATCAAAGAGAACCTCAGGACATTCATTAACCAAGATAACAAATTTTAGAAAAAGACCTCCGAGTTAGAATCTTTAAATTATGCCAAACGATACAAACACCCTTTAGAGATCAATTTTTGGTCTCTAAGGTAAGGGACGAACCTCCCCTTAGGGACTAAAGAGCTCCCTTCTCATACAATGACTGGCTTATTAAGGAAACTAAGCATGACTTTACAGATTCGATAACCTAAGGAAGTAAAACATGAATACAACCAATGTATCCCTAGAATAACATCAAAATCAACCATATCTAACTCCATCAAATCAACAAGAGCTTCTTCACTACCAAAAAATACCACCAAACCTCTTATAGACTCCTTACAACCATAGAGTCATTTACCGAGATAGAAATAGAAAAAGAGTCAAAATAACTTTAGAATCAAACCAAAATACACAATCACAGATAGGGTCACATAAGAGAGAGAGGAACCCGTACCAAGTAAAATATACATACCACAAAATAAGAGTTTCAATATACCCATAACAACATATGGAGATGCCTCAGACTCCTGGTGGGTAGTAAGCATATATAACCGATTTTATCTAGTGTCGATACCCAAAATAGAAGCTAAATAAGAAACAAAAACCATCAACACAAGAGTAGATGAAGTAGCAATAGAGGTCCTGTTGTCCCAAGCAGCTACTAGAGAAGGGCACTCTCTTTACATATGCTCAATCTGACCATATCTAAAATACCTGTTCCTCCTCTTCTCACACTCACTAAGATGGTATTGACATAGAATCTATAAGGAGGGTAGGTCGGTGCTGATTGGGCCCTTCTAGCCTAAGAATCACCACTTACCCAATTCTTTCTCTTGGACTACTTACCACTAGACTACTAGCCTCTACTTTGTTTAGAAAGTCAAGACCTCTTACCATGCCTTTCATCACTCTCATTCTATTTTTTTCTTTTCCTCCACTTAATGCATATACACAACTAACCTAGAGATGTCCATGTCTTGATCAACAAAGCAACCTTAATCTCAAGGAATAATTTGGGAGATAGTCCTGAAGCAAACTTATGCATTCTAGCTTTCATGCTAGAAACCATCTCAGGGACATACTTAGACAACTGATGGAATTTCAATACATACTCCTTGACAGACATCCTACCTTACCTCAAATTCACAAACTCTTTCATTTTTTCTTCCCTCAACTCTTTAGGAAAGAAGCAGTCTAAGAAGGCACTAGAGAAATCCACTCACACGACAGAACTAGTATTCTCTCCTCTAAACTATTCCCACCCTTCGTACTATTGGTATTCCATATTTTTCAATTGATAGAAAGCAAACTAATACCTTCAACTTCCGATGCATGTATAATCTAGAAGATCTTCTTCATTTTATTAATAAAACTTCGAAGATCTTCTTCAACCTTTACACCCATAAATATAGGAGGGTGCAACCTCATGAATTAGCCAACCCTTATGGCCTCAGAGGATGGAGCAACAGGAACACTACGATCGAATTGAGAAGATATAAATTGAGTCAACAAAGTAATGAAGCGATGAAACTCAACATTAGTAACATCCCCTTGAGGTGACGGATGAGGAGGACTAGAAAAAATTAGTGGAACTGTTGAACAATCAGGTATCGAACCCCTAAATCAAGTATAGAATTCATAAGTAGGCCGAGTCCCACAATATCATTCCTAGTAAAGATGAAAGGGTTTACAGGAAATTCAGATCTTCTTGGAGGCATGATCTGAAAAACGAGCAAATCAAAATCAGAAGGATCCAAGACCTTAAACTCTATAGCTCGAAATAGAACCACAATAAAAGAAAACATTCCTACATGCCTTATAGCCTCTCTTTTATAAGTATGGTGCGCTACACGCCCATTAAAAAGACTCTACTTAGCACAACTTTGCAGACTCCTAACCGAATATGAACTTAGGCTTTAATACAACCTTGACACGACCCAAAATCGAGCCTTGTCGTATAGGTACCTCCAGCCTAACAAGGATCGAAGATCACCCCGTTAACCTAACTTAACCATTATATTAATTAACAAGGGCCTAATAAACTCCAGATATAATAAGATAGCAAAAACAAAACTATAATCACAGCTTAAGAAGTATCTAATCAATCCATTAATATCAAAAACTGACCAACATACCTAAGTCCACAGTCATCTATAAATCCTTTATAAATTCAACGTCTATAACATATCGGGACCAGCCCCCGACAATAGATGAATAACAAATTTAAAATAAGTCTATGACAAAGATAAAGAGACTATGAAATATAAGCTTTTCGAAGGATGTAAGCTCGTCACTTCAATATCAACATACGAACTTCTCAAACACATGTCACTACACAAGAAAAAAGAAAAATCTCTACCCCCTATGTCGAATGGGGACATAGCGTCTGGAGACGGTTAGCGATTGAAGTACTAGTATGTAACTCAAGGATAAGGATAAAATAGTGCATTTATTCAAACCATTCAAACCATCT
Source organism: Capsicum annuum (assembly GCF_002878395.1). NCBI lineage: Eukaryota > Viridiplantae > Streptophyta > Magnoliopsida > Solanales > Solanaceae > Capsicum > Capsicum annuum. The sequence continues at coordinate 117,027,916 of NC_061116.1, read as the reverse complement.
TATGCATCCACATTTATATCTACATAGGCATATATGAAGATACATATATATATAGGTACATAATATTCCAAGATGAGGAACAAATCATAACATGCATTCTTGAAGCACTCATTCATGAGACTTGGAGTGAAGGACTCAAACCCTCTACCCTTAAAGTTTAGAACATTGAACTTCTCCGTTAGATTAGGCAAGAAAATTGTAACCTCAAGCCGTCTTATCTTATATAGCAACTGGACCCTAACCACAAGCTGTCACATATAAATATAGTAAGTGCACACTATCCACAATCCATCTCATATGGCAAATGGACCTAAAACACAAACCATATTATATGGCAAGTGGACCTTAACCACAAACCATTACATTATATAAATAGCAAGTAGACACTAACCACAATCCATATCCTATATAAAGTAGACCCTAACCACAAGCCATAACCTTTATATATCAAGTGGACACTAACTACAAGATATTATTGAAACACCCTAGTTTTTGGACCTTAGAAAATTTTCTGGAATTCTGGTCTCTAGACCTAATACGACTCATAGGTACGAGCCATTTGTTGGGGTACAAATGGTATGGTCCACTCGTATGTTGACCAGTATTGATTGGTTGGATGGATTTTGGTCACTAAAATGGTTATGACTTGGTGGTACGAGTAGTACCCTTGTGATGGGAATTTTGTGCAACTTAAGTGTAGGTATTTTGGATATTTTTCCACTTATTCTAATAAGGTTCCACGACTTCTAACTCACTTGGGAGGTTATTTACCCTATTATTCTATTTATTAACACTTAGAAACTCTTCCTAAATACTCTATAATTCCCTCAAAAGCTTTTGGGAAAGAAAGCTAAGGTTTCAACTAGAGGACTAATTTGGAGATCTTGTTGGTGATTTCTCTCCATCTATTTTGTCAGTTAAGGAATGTTATATTCTCTCATTGTTAGTTCTAACTAAAGGCATGGTTTTATACAATGTTTTAACAATTTTATTATTGTATGATTTTGGATTTTAAAATATGATTTAGGGGTTTTGGTTATAAATGCTTGGTTATAGTTTTCCCATGTTTCAATTATGTTTTTGTTTGCATTAATGATGGTTTTGGATAATTGGTTGCATGGGAATGGCTCTTTGATAGTGGACTTTGGTTTTTGAAATACTATGCCCCTAATGTGTTTGATAAAATGCCTTTGACAATATTTTTATTATAATATTAGTTTTTCAAAGAAACTTATGTATGGTTTAAACTTAGTAATGGAATCCTAAATGTATAAATGGTTTAAATGGATTGGAAAGGGTTTGGTGACCATGATTTTAGTTAATTGGAAATCATAAAGTGTACATGGAATCCCTTAAACCTAGATATGGTTGGCTATGGACAAATCTTGCAAGTTATTGTTGGTATGATAATACAACTATTAATGGCCTTGGTTAATAACTGGTTAATGGATTGGTTGGTTGCTTTGTAATGGTTTTAATTATGAAATAATAGTAGGGTATGTAACAAAGCCGTAGAAGGTAGAGGTCTCGGGAGAAACCAAAACTAAAAGCTCATATTTGTTGATATGAGGTTGGTCTTGGTGACCATATGCATGATGTGGCATTATATTTTGGGGGATGTACTAGTTATCCCAGGTTTTCTTCCCTGGTTGTGCATCTTCACGCACTGGGTCCCTTTCAACTGGAGGAGCTGAACCCATATAGCCCATAGATAGTTTAGGATGACAAATCTACACAGCCTAGGTAAAGGTTTTAATAGCATGCTAAACCCGATTCTCTTTCCCAACATGGTTATATGTATATGTATGGTTGTATGCATATGGATAGTTTTACTTGGTTTTATAAATGATATTATTTTATTCTTATCCTGAGTTTATGCTAGCGATCACTCGCTAACCCATCTTTGAATGGTTGTATGCCCATTCTATGTAGGAACCGACCATTCTACTTCTCTTACATAGTGATTGACTCGAGGATAGCTGTTGGATTGAAGTGGTGAGCTTCCATATTTTTGGACGGCTCCATTTCATGCTATGGATATTTTTAGACATCTTAATTTATTTTTGGATATTAGTTTTGGCTATGGTTAGGGGCATGTCCCAATCGGATATTCTTACTCTTTTGGTTAGAGGCTTTGTGGTGCTGCTATGGGTTGGAATGAGCGGGATCGGTATTGATGTCGGCCTTTATATTAGAATTGGAATTGGGTTTGACATCATTGGACATAATTTTTTACTATTCCATCATATCTCATTTTGGGATTAATCATATTATGTTTTGGAACTTATTTGGTTTAGTCCTGCTTTATGGACCTTGGTTCGGTATTGGTTTGGCTTGGTGGTTTTCTTTGTACGGTTTGGTGTAATGAGATGACTTGCTAGGGTTGGTCTAGAAATAGATCTATCCTAGAGTCAGTCCTTGTCCGATGATGCTATCTTGGTATATGTTCGGTACTCATCTGACTTAAAGTGCAATACTAATGGTCAGTAGGTTGGGTAATTGGGGGTGGTCCCCAGTCCTAGTTGGACTTTGGATGCCCATTACGACAAGGCCCCCGATTGGGTCATGTCAGTTATGACCATTACTTGTCAACAATTTGGACTCTAACCCTTTATATATGCATTAACACCCATTTAATTCAACATATAAGGACTTTAACCTATTTAGACAATTCAATCCACCAAGGCTATGACTCAACATTACATATATGACCACATGTTCTTTATAAAACCATTTAACAACCTATTATTTAATTAGGCCAATGCCTTAGTCCATACCACAATGAAAATATATTTATGGTCATCAAGACCTTTACAAACCATTCATTCTTCATTAACACCCTTATACTAAACTTTTGTTCAAAACATAATTCAATTCCATGCTTAAGGACTCCAACCCCTTTAATCATCATACCATCACAGTCACCAAATCAACTCATTACATGGATATCAAGGCCTTTACATAGCTATTTACCAAGCATTCATACTTATTAAATCAATGTCATATTACATTCATATTCATTAGACCAATATTAGAGTTCAATACACTATTAACAAGTGACTAGTTATTTCTCTTAGACATTTTCACAAACACCTTAAGGGCATGCTTTTGTCAAGACAAAAACCAAAGAAAGAATCATCAAATTTAGGGTTAATCATGACCCATTTATTAAACCACATTCAAAAAGCACCCATAAGTGCAAACCATCTCCAAAAATATGTACAAATACAAGTTTAAGCAAGAGTAAACAATACCCATCACTATGCATTAAAACCCTCAATATTTGATTTCAAAACCACCTTTTACAAGTCAAAAATCAATTTTTAAAACACATGATATTTTGAGTTAACAATGAGGGAATATATAAATGCCTTATACAATATGATTCATGAAAGAAACTTGGCCTCTCTTAGCTCCTAGATGAACACCTGAGAAACCCTAGCCTCCAATATTCAAGACTGAGTTAGAGAGTGTTTTGGGTGAGTCTTGAGCTTACAAAATGTGATATGAGGGGCCTAAACATTTTATATTGTGAGGGGACTTAAGGTTTTTGGGGTGGTAAATGTCCATAAAGCCCTCAGATTAAAATTTGGAAACTAACCCGTAGGAGGGTACGACTCCCATACCAAACCATACCCTAGGGTACGAGTGATACCCTAACTAGTACCCTAGGCCTTACTCTGGACCCCAAAACTATTTAGAATACAACTGTACATGTATAACTCACATATTATGGTATGAATGGTACCCTAAACCGAACCCTGAACCATACCTTTGACAGTTTCTACTTGGGTAAGCATATGGTATCATATGAATAAGTAATATATGACTCGTACCTCAACATACAACTTGGGAGAGGATAAACCATATCTTAGATAGTATATAACTCATACTACACTAGATAATATATGAGAGAGGGGTCCAAAGTCATATCCTAGGGTACAACTAGTATTCTTGAGTCATACCATGGAAAGAATTCCCAAAACCCAAGAAATTTTATAGGAGTCAAGGTTTAGGGTTTTTAATTAAGTCACCTTAGTATATGATTGGAGGGTTCAAGTTCTCTGTGCATATATATGATATTATTCTTTGGTTTGTGTAGCTATACACACTGGGGCCCGACCAGGGGGTAAGAGTTGGGGACCATATAGCCCATGGGTACTATTATCTGATGATTGATCTACACAATCTAGGCTAAATTTTTAAGTGTGTGTTAAGCCCTGTTTCCTATCCTTACATGTGATTTCTTTATATGTGTGTGTGTATGTGTTTATGCATTTGATTATGTGCACCAGTTTTGAATGATTTTAAACAGTTGATCATGTCATTATATTATCCTTATCCCTGAGTTACATGCCATTATTCTCCCTGCTAATCATCTTCTGGTGTTGTATCCCCACGTGATGTATGATTTGACCATACTTCTACTTCTCCTACTGAGTGATTGTGGATTGATCGAGAGTCAACTTGAAGTGGTGAGCTTCCATACTTTGAAAAACTCCATTTTTGGATTACGTTTTTCTTTTAAGCTATAGTCTATCAAATACTATTTTTGGCTATAGTCTGAGGCATGTCTCAACACTTTATTGATAGTCAGTTTAGTAGAGGCTTTGTTGGACTACTGTTGACTTGGGATGATTTGACTCTTGGTTGGTTTGGTTATACACATATAATAATATCTTTAATTTTAAGTTCTTTTATCTTGTTATATGTTTGAAATTCATCCGACATGGGTGTAAGGTGGTCGATGGGTTGGGTCATGGGAGTGGTCTCCGGTTCTTGTTGAACTTGAGATACCCATTATGATGGAGCTCTGATTTGGGTCGTTTCACGTACCTACTTTGTGGGCATGATTCATTAGCTTTCTGCACCCAATAAATTATCTCTCAAAACTTTTCATAAATTGAAAACTCTAAAGAGATGTAATTAGTGTTTTTCAGTAAGGGGAAAAAGGATTATTTCAACTATAGTCTAGATCAACCTAAAGCTAACTAAAGATCGCACCCACAATTTTGTTCACGCTAAATATTTTAGAAAATTGATAGAGAGTCTAAAGTACTAACTTCTACAATACATGATATTATTCATGGAATGCCCAAATTTGAAGATCCTTATTTAAGGGAGGTTATGTTGGAATTTAACCAAAAAATTTAATGTTTGAGAGAAATTCTCTGACACAAACTAGAAATAGAAGATTGGAAAGAAGTGCCCCAATACTGCAACGATGACAAGAAAAGGAAAGAGTGTATAATTTTGAATTATGGGAGGATGTTGAAAATAATAATTCAAATTTAAAGTACGAAATCCAATTCGCTTAGAATTTAATATTTTTGGTATTTATTTAATTCATGTCTAATTAGAATTAATATTTATTTATCTGATAAGGTTTTTTGTTTTAGTTCAATTGGATTATGTACTATTATAAATAGGAGTTTTTTCTACCTATTCTCTTAGGTTGTGAAGTAGCTTTCATATAGTGAAAATTCAAGAGTTTTTGAGTTATTGAGTAACGTCTTACTTCTTATCTCTTGTTTAATTAACTTATTCTATTTAGTCATTAGTAAAAATATCCGCACTTCGCACGGACATAAATATATGTGCTTGTATGTAACTATTTTATTTTCTTTGTAATATATGTATTTCATTTTATTTTCATTTCATAATACAACAATTTACTTACATACGTTGTTTGTCTCAATTTGTTGATATTTTGTATTCGCATGAAGTTGAAGAAAGTAAAGAATAATTTTTAAATCTTTAGATATTAAATTAATGATATATCAAATATTCCAAAATTCTCTTTGATCTTGTGATCTTAAATATGACAGTGCGAAAAATTCAAATCAAACTGTTCCTAAAAAAAAGAAAGATTCATTCTTTTTAATATGAAAAAAATAAAAATAAGCCAAACAAATTGAATTAGAGGGAGTAATATTTTCTTAAATAAAAGAAATGAATGCCAAAACAGTTACAATTTTTTTCTATTCAAGATAAAACATTACTTTCATTCAATAATCTATTCTTCTCTATTCTTTTTTCCTTTTTCCTACTCTTTAAATCCTTTTTGTTCTCTGTTGAGCAAATGTATTTTTCTTTTCTTCTTCAATTCTTTAATTTTCTTAAAAATAATATTATTCATTACTTATTTTGCTCCGCTAATTGAGAAGCGACATATTTATTTTTGCCGTCCAGTTTAATGCTCTTCAGGTGAACAAACCAATTAAAGAAAGAAATTAAAATTGTCAAAAAACTTATAGGTGAGATAGGTGGAGGAATAAATGATAAGATAAAAATATTTCATACAATAAATTTTTTTGATCTGGTCTCTTTGTTGATTCCACGGGATCTTTAGTATGCCGATGAGGTTATTTTTTTTAAACATAATTATTGATGACATATATTTTTTTGAACTCGTCTTCTGACTAATATGTAGCAAACTTAATTTGTTGACAATAAAAGACATTGAATTCATTATCAAGGGTATCGTAAGTTACCAAGATTTAACCTCTTAGTTTCTTAAAATAAATAAGGAATGAAAACTATTTTAAAAATAAAAGGATAAAGGATAAACGTACTTTTACTCTTCACTAAGAGTGTCATAACATCTCTTTAGTGACCAGAATTATATAAATATATCAAATAGTACTGTCATAGTAATAAATTGTGTGTAAATTTGTTCAGTAAAATATTTTTACTTTGATTTTCAAACTCCATGTATAAATTAGTTTGGCAAAACAAAACACAAGAATGGGTGAGAAAAATTGTTGTCCTCTTTCGTTTCTTTCTCTAAGGTTTTTTTATAGTATTTTTTGGTTGCTAATTTTTCTTTTCTCTCAAAAGAAAAAAATAAATTAAAAATGGAAAGAACAAATGTAGAAAAAGAAATAAAATAGAAAAGAAAATTAATAAAATACATACCTACATACTTGCATATATCTTTCCATCCTACCCCTTTTCCTCTCTAAAAACTTTAATAAATAGAGACTGGTCTTTTGATCTTTTTCTTTTACTCCTTTTTTTCAATTATCATCGTTCTCACTCAAGTTCCTCCACATTGTCATTATCCTCTACAAAAACAAATACAATCTTTTATATCAAATTTATTTCATTACATTGCATACACGTCATAAATATGAATAAATACTAATTGAATTTAAAAATTACAGAAAGCAAAAACAAAAAAAGAGATGGAATAAGATAAAGAAAAGCAATACTTCTTAACATAAAACATTGAACAAAGAAGAAATTAAAAAAATTAAATGCAACATATATAAGATGCATCTGAAGAGTGTGTTTGTGTATAATTATTAAGTGATTATGAGGTGAAAAATATTCATACAAATCACTTAGAGCAAAGTTGAGCTAAGAGCCTTTGAATCGTCCAAAGTTTGGTATTCGATTCTACAAGGGTCAACTTTGCATATGTATAACTTTTGATATATGTAAAACTTTTCAGCTTAAGACCCACTAAATTGTAGCTAATTGAGTCAGCTTTCCAACGATACCAATTTATCCTTAATCTGATGCCTAATTAAAAAGTTATGATCATTTTCGTCAGAACCAGTAAACCACCGTGATGGTAGCACATTGCGGTGAGCTCCAAAAGTGGGATTCTGCTGAAAAATTTAATTTTAAAGGATAGTTTTGACTTTTATCTATAACCCCAAGCCGTGTTAATAGCTGATTAAAACATTATTAGGACATTATATGCTCAAAATTGCTTAAATCCATCAAGAACAAAACCCTAACTCCTCCCCCAAAGATCAAGAATCAAGCTCTTAAGTCAATTTCCAAGATTCGGGTCCATCCTTCGAATTTAGTCATCTAAAGTACGTGGGTTTTCCTAAACTACATGGGCTTATTGAAAATATTTTGAGTAAGGTTTAAAGTTATGGAATCATTTAATTATGAAGGGTCGAGGTTCATATTCATTGGCAACCTCTATTTGCACTGATAGTGGCGAGCATACTCGAATACTAGAAGTTCGTATGCATGCATTTGACTTTTTTGTTTCCGAGAGTCAATTTGACAATTTTCATTATTAAATTGGATTATCATACATCAAAAAGCATACATTGTGAACCCCTTTTGATAATATACATTTTGGTCTTGAGGCCTCATTATAGAATTGAATCATGTTTGCATACGTATAAGTATTTTTAGTTTTGTAAAGTTAATTGAGAGCATGTGCGAAAAATTTGTCCCTCTCTTGTTATGATACTTCTTTACTTTACATGTTGGAGGTGGTGAAACTGCATTTATTAAAAGCATGAGATAAGAGCTTTAATGTTGTTTATGAACTAGATCTTAGTTGTGGGTTGAAGAGAGGGTGATTTCGTATTTTACAAGTGTTTTCTTGTTTTTAAATATTTAAGATGATTATTGAAAGAATTGCATGGTTTTCTACAAAATAATTGACCACCACATGTTTAAGAATTGAAAGAGAGAATCTTTGCGTAAGTTTTCATGTATTTTGAAATACAAATTCTCTTATACTATTTGAATAATTTGGTGGTCCAAACATTATGTTTTGAATAAAGAGACTGTACCATGATATTTTATAGCTTAGATATATGACTTGCAAGTCTTGGTATGATGATATCAAATAGATGAATGCCATAATGGAACCTGATTTTCAAATTTTGAGTACTAAAAGATGCATGTTTCAAGGAGATTAAAAATGGGCTTAAAGAGAGTTAGGTGGTTATCCGAGGAAGGCATTTGAGTGTAAGGGCTCATTGCTGGAAACCATATTTTATCAATGTGGTTTTATGATGTCCTATAATAGGGATTGTACGCTAGCAATGGCCTTATGGAATAGTATGAATGACAAACCCCAATCCTTGCGGCAAACTCAAACTGGGGCTTGGCCGCCGAGTCATGGGTTGTAATACCCCAAAAATCCAAACCAATGTTAGAGCCATATTTCAAGCTCATTCATAGTACATTATAGTTCTTTGGTAGTGTTATGCATGAGTTTGATGTATATTAAGGTTTCAAATAACTCCCAGCTATTAGATGAAACAAAATAATCCTTACTAATTGAATTTTTTAGAAGAATGTTGCTTTAGTATACTTCAAATGAGCATATCTTTTCATCTACTAATAATTTTCCATATCATACGTACCAAACTATAGAAAATTGAATTAGCTTTCCAACGATACCAATTTTTCCTAAATCCAATACTCGGCAGAGAAGTTATGACACTTTTAGCGAAAAATAGTAGCCCAACGCGATAAGGCCGTGCCGCGGTGATGGCCAAAATCATGTTCGTACTTTTTAGTGTGTCACAAATATAAGTACCATGTCGCACCAAGGGGCATTTTTGCACTCGTCACTTTCCAGTGTGTCACCACGATTGGCACCACATTACGCCAAGGAGTCATTTCAGAATTGTCTGTTTCTAGAGCGTGATTTCACTGTGTTGCACCGCAAGGTAAATTTGGGATTGTCCCTTTTCCAGTGGCCCAATGTGATTGCACCACATCGCGTCGGGTGTCAAAATCGAGATTTTGAGTTCAGTTCTGCATTTTTAATTCCCAAGGACATTTAATTCCTTTTCCCTCACTCCATTCATTTCAAACACGAGATTTAAGTTCCAAAGAACATTATTTTCCCATTATTCTCACAATTTACTCAAATTAAAGTACCTATGTTTCAAGAACAAACCCTAACTCTTCAAGATTCAAGATCAAATCTTAAGAATTCACCATCAATTCTCACAAATTCAGAAATCAAGGTATGTTTGGTGTTTATCCTTGGGTTCCTTCCTCCCTTGGAGTTCAAAAATCCTTTTTTTGAGAATTTAAATTATGAATCACATTCTTAAATTGAATTGTGTTCATATCTGTCTTGATTTTATGGATTTCAAACAAAGAAGATTATGAATTTCAGGTAATACACTAGCATGTGTGTTGATTTATGTACTCCTCATGTCATAACCCATGAATTGTGAGCTGAATGTTGTAGTCATGATATCCCCATGTTATTATTTATCATGTACAAGAACCATGCTCCCCAAGTGTTTGACAAAATGTCTATGTGAACAAATTGTGCATGATATCCTAATTGTAATTCTTTTAAACTTATGATATGGTTCCATTATTTATGCTATCGAGTCCTGGGGGTATTTTATACCTGAAATTTATTTCTTACTTAGTTTCCAGTCGTAATAGAATAATTCTGTAGTATCCCAAATGGTAGCATTGGATCAATTAACAAAATCAGTGTGAGTTCAGTCAAGCTTAGTATAGTCTAGTGATCTGTGTCGGTTCAGTTAAAAGTAGGATTCAGCATCAAGTAAACCTAGGGATGGGGGAATTCCTGCCAGTATAGGGTTTGATCCTTACTAGCAGTCCCTGAGTTACAGAACTACATAGCCAGTGTAGGGTAAATTATTTTCCTAACAAACTAGGGTTGACGTAATTATATACATCTCATTAGCCTTTTTGCCAAATTAGGGTTGACCCTGACAGTGTTAGTAACCCGTGGCACGGTGGTAACATCCGTCCAATTGGGGTTATAGGTTGGACCCCAAATCAGTCTATAATTGGGGTATGATGATTAGATGATAACTCCCACAATCTTAGTTCCAGTATTCAATATTTAGTCTTCAACATTTAGTACAAAACTCAGTTGAGTTCTACACGATAATAACTATCAGTTATTAGTAATCAGTTATTAGAAATTTAGTACTTTAGTTTCAGTCTAATTCAGACAGATGATATATGCTTGGTAATACAGGTTCATTACCTTCAGTAGTCCTAGCCTTGCATATACTCTTATCCAGTCACTTCATGATATTTAGTTATTATTATTACTCATGCACATGAACCTATGCATATTAGCCTAACCTCACCTAACATACCAATACATTTAAAGTACTGATGTATACTCTCTCTTTGTGATATGATGTCTCATATCATGGGTTTGGATGCTCGGGTTCCTGACCGTACTTAGACAGATCAGTCAGTCATAGTAGTGAGTCCTCATCCATCGAGGACGCGATACTTATTTTGTCTTTGCATTATTTTAGTATTTCAGTTATTTCAGACAATAGTTGTGAGTTAGTTGAGGCCGATCCCATCAACTCTTTTATGTCAGATGTTTAGAGGCCTTCAGACATTATCATTTAGCAGTTATTCTATAAATGTATTCAATTTTGATTCAGTTTTATGACCTTATGGCATTTTTAGTTTTACTTTCGTATAAACTTTATGATTACTATTCAGTGTTCACAGCAGGTACTAGTCATGGGTTAGCTTGTGGTCCATTAGGGTCGTAAGCATTGTGTGACACCCAGGGTTTAGTCATGGGGCATTACAAACTTGGTATCAAACCCTAGGGTTCTAAGGTATCCTAGGAAATTTGAGAGTCGCGTCAAGTAGAGTCTTGTGCATTGGTGTGAAGCGCACCACACTAATGTGCAAGAGGCTATGAGGTATTTTAGGAAAAGTTCCCTTCTTTTAGTGTTTATATTATGCGAGTGAGCATGAGCTCAAGTTAAATTCTCTATCTAATCCAACTTTCCCTTCCATTTATAGAACATGCCTCCCAGAAAGACTAACATAAAAAGAAATTGGAACTAGACAGTACCTTCGCCTGTTCAGGAAGATCCCCTTAATGAGCACATTTTTAATGCAGAATTCAGAGTAATATTCACAACCGTAGCCAATTCTTTGGTAGCTCAGAATGTTCGACCAGCTGCTGTTCAGGACAACCCAGTGGCCAATACTACTGCAGCTAGAATTCGGTACTTCACCCGAATGAACCCTCCTTCATTTTTAGGATATAAGTATGAGGAAGATCCACAGGAATTTCTTGACATGGTTCATAAGGTAACAAACATTATGGGGTAACTGCTAGTGAGAGTACTGATTTAGCTGTCTATCAGTTGTAAGATGTAACTTATACCTAGTTAAGCAGTGAAAAGAGGATAGAGGCGCAGATACAGGGCCTATAGAATGAGAGAAGTTTGCTACAGCCTTCTTAGATAGATTTTTCCCGTTGGAGCTGAGGAAAGACAAAGTGTTAGAGTTTAACAACTTGAGAAAGGGAAAAATAAGTGTGAAGGAGTATTCCCTTAAGTTTACTTAGCTAGCTAGGTATGCTCTTCATATGGTGGCTGATAGCAGGTCTAGGATGAGAAAGTTTGTGTCTGGGGTATCTGACAGTATGGTCAAAGAGTGTAGGACTGCGATGTTAATTAAGGAGACGAACATATCTAAGCTTATATTCCATGCTCAATAGATTGAGGAGCAGAAGAATAAGAAGAAGGAGAAAGAGAACAAGAAAGCTAGAACAGGTAGCTTCAATTTTACTCAGCCAAAGTCAGAAGATGGTAACTGTCCTTAATTTCATCCATAATCTTCATCTCCTGCCCCATCTTCAGCTAGTGCCCTAGTACCCAAATTCAAAAATCATAATAGGGATAGGGCGCTAGGCTCTAAGTCCTAAGGCAGTGTAAAGAATTGTCGTACAAATCCACTTTATCAGAAATATGGTAGAAACCATCAGGATGTCTACAGGGACGACAACAGTATATGTTTTGGATGTGGTAAGCCAGTCCATAAGATCAGAGGATGTCCCCAAATGGGTTCACAGAGTCAACATAATTGTCCCTCAATTCAATCTGGTCACCCATCTCAGCAGGGATGCCGCTTCCTATGCCACCAGTGGGCAGTGCCTAAATAGGCTCTATGCACTTCAGTCCCGATAGGTTGAGGAGATTTCTCCAAATATGGTTACTAGTACATTGTAAATCTTTCATTTACATATTTATACTTTGTTATATCTTGGAGCTTCTCTGTCTTTCGTAACTCCTTACATAGCTGTCAACTTCAGAGTCAGCCCCAAAATCCTAATAAAGCCTTTTTGAGTCACTACCCCAGTGGGTAATTCTATCATAGTCCGATGGGTATACAGGAACTGTCTGATTATGGTTTCTTAGAAAATTACTTCGACAGACCTTGTAGAGCTAGAGATAATGGATTTTGATATCATTTTTGACATGGATTAGCTTCACTTATATTATGCCTCAGTCGATGGTAGAAATAGAGTAGTTCATTTTTAGTTTCCAAGTGAACCAGTCCTTAAATAGAAGGGTAGTACTACAGCGCTTAGGGGTCAGCTTATTTTGTACCTTAAAGCGAGAAAGATGATATCCAAGGAGTGTATTTACCATCTTGTCTAAGTCAAAGACTCTAATTTTGAGACCTCAAATCTTGAGTCAATTTTAGTAGTAAGGGAATTTCCAGATGTATTCCTTTAAGATCTTCTCGGAGTTCCTCCCGAAAGAAAAATTGACTTCGGAATAGACTTTCTTCCAGATACACAGCCTATCTCTATTCTATTATACAGAATGGCTCTAGCCGAACTCAAATATTTAAAAGAACAGTTGAAAAATCTCCAATATAAGGGATTCATTAGGCCCATCAACTCCTCATAGGGTGCACTAGTCCTATTCGTATGTAAAAAAGACGGTTCTCTCAGAATGTGTATTGATTGCAGCCAGTTGAACAGTCACAATCAAAAACAAATACCTACTTCCTAGAATCGATGACTTATTCGACCAACTTTAGGGTGCCAATTATTTTTCTAAGATAGACCTCAGATCCGGCTATCATCAACTCAGAGTCAGACAATGTGACATTCTGAAAATAGCTTTTAGAACTCGGTATGGTCACTTTGAGTTTCTAGTCATGTCCTTCGATCTCACAAATTCCCCCGCAGCCTTCATGGATTGATGAACTGAGTGTTCAAGCAGTACTTGGACATGTTCATCATATTCTTCATTGATGACATCCTTGTCTACTACCGTAACAAAAATGATCATGCAAACCACCTCCGAATAGTATTGCAAACTCTTAGAGCCCATCAGTTATTCGCTAAATTCAGTAAGTGCAAATTTTGGCCAAGGTTAGTGGCTTTCCTTGGCCATATTATTTCTGGTGATGGCATTAGAGTTGATCTTCAAAAGATTAAAGCAGTGAGAAACTGGCCTAGACCCATTTCTCTATCAGATATTAGGACTTTCTTGGGTTTGGCTGGGTATTACCAATGGTTTGTTGAAGGGTTTTCATGTCCAGATTGACCCAAAAAAGAGTTAAGTTTCAGTGATTAGAATCTTATGAGAAGAGTTTTCAAGATTTGAAAACTCAACTCACCACATCCTTAGTTTTGACGTTACCAAATGGTTCAGATGGGTTTGTTGTGTACTGTGATACTTCCAGAGTTAGTTTGGGATGTGTTTTGATACAGAAGGGTAAGGTTGTGGTCTATGCCTCTAGACAGCTTAAGCCTCATAAAAATAATTACCCTACCCATGATCTTGAGTTAGTAGCTATTGTGTTTTCCTTAAAGATTTGGAGGCACTATTCGTATAGGGTGTATGTTGATGTGTTCACAGATCACAGGATCTTGCAATAATTATTCTCACAGAGGGATTTGAATGTGCATCAGAGAAGATAGTTAGAATTACTGAAAGACTATGACATAAGTGTTCTGTATCACCCGGGCAAGGCCACTGTAGTGACAAATTCCCTAAGTAAATTGTTCATGGGTAGTGTTGCTCATGTTGAGGATGATAAGAAGAAGTTAGTTAAGGAAGTTCATCAGCTTGTCGGATTAGGTGTTTCATTAGTTGATTTAGCTGAGGGTAGCATATGGGTGCAGAGTAGTTTGAAATTTTCTTTAGTTGCCAAGGTAAAAGAAAAGAAGGTCAGGATCCTAATTTAGTTAAATTAAAAGAGTTATTCAGAGATCAGAGAGTAGAGATTTTCTCCAAAGGGGGAGATAACTTGTTGCGTTGCCAGGGTAGACTATATGTGTCATGTGTTGATGAGTTGAGATAGGGAATTCTTGCAGAAGAGCATGGTGTGTGTTACTCTACTCATCCAGGGGCCACGAAGATGTATCACAATCTACAGGAAATCTATTGGTAGAGTGGTATGAAGAGGGATATTATAGAGCTTGTGGCTAAGTACTCTACTTGTCAGTAGGTGAAGATTAGGTACCAGAATCCCCATGGGTCTATGCAGGAGTTTAGTATTTCCACTTGGAAGTGGGAGGAAGTGAACATAGATTTTGTGACAGGTGTGCCTCGTACTCATCGTCAGAATGATTTAATTTGGGTCATTGTAGATAGGATGACCAAATCAACCCATGTCTTGCCAGTCCATACTTCTTTTTTAGCCGAGGACTATGCCAGGCTCTATATTAGAGAGTTGGTTAGGTTGCACGGTGTCTCATTACCCATCATCTCAGATATAGGTATATAGTTAACCTCTCACTTTTGGAAAGCTTTTCAGAAGGTTCTTGGTACCTAAGTTTACCTCAGTACATCCTTCCACCCTCAGATAAATGGTCAAACAGAAAGGACCATTCAGACTTTTGAGGATATGTTGAGAGTGTGTGTAGTAGACTTTAAGGTCAGTTGGGACAACCACTTGCCTTTGATTGAATTCTCCTATAATAATAGTTACCATTCCTTTATTCAAATGGCTCCATTTGAAGCTCTGTATTGAAGGAGATATAGATCTCAGATTGGTTGGTTTGAAGTAGATGAGGCTGTGGTATGGGGCCTGACTTGGTGTTTGATGCCTTAGAGAAAGTACAGTTGATCAGGAAGGGGCTTAAGTCAGCCAAAAGCCAACAAAAATCTTATCCAGATGTGAGAAAGACAGACCTTACGTTTGAGATTGGGATTTCGTATATATAAAGATCTCTTCCATGAAGGGAGTGAAGAGGTTAGGTAAGAAGGGGAAGCTAAGTCCCCAGTATGTTGGTACTTATAGGATTTTGAGCTAGTTTGGAAAGGTGGCTTATGAACTTGAGTTGCCTGCAGACCTAGCATCAGTGCACCCAGTGTTTCATGTCTCCTTGCTAAATAAGTGCATAGGTGACCCAGCAGTTGTAGTCCCCGTAGAGAGTGTAGATGTTCAAAATAGTCTCTCTTACGAGGAGGTCCCAGTCGAGATCCTCGATCATCAAATTCGTAGACTAAGGAATAAAGAAGTTCCCCTAGTCAAAGTTCTTTGGCGGAACCAGTCCGTTGAGAGAGCCACTTGGAAAGCAAAAGAAGATATATGGACCAATTACCCTCATCTTTTCTTCACAACCTCAAATTTAGCGTAAGGTAACAATTTTCTTCTAATTTTTCCTTTCCATGCTCAGTTTAAGCTGTATATCATTCTAATGTCAATCATGCATTCAAAGAACCAGTTCATTCATGTGTTATGCTTCAGACTCAGTTATGTAATCATATTTTCATCATGTATATCCAGCATGTAACCTAAGTTCCTCAGTGTTTTCAGCTTAACCAATCTCATTCAAGGACGAATGTTTCCAAGGGAGAGATATTGCAATACCTCAAAAAATCCAAACCAATGTTAGATCCATGTTTAAAGCTCATACATAGAACATTATAGTTCTTTGGTAGTGTTATGAATGGGTTTGATGTATATTAAGGCCTCAAATAACTCCTAGCTAGAATTTTTTATAAGAATGTTTCTTTAGTGAAATTCAAACAAGTATATCTTTTTCTCTATTGAGAATTTTCCAGCTCAAGACCTACCAAACTGCAGGAAATCGAATTAGCTTTCCAATGATACCAATTTTGTCTACAATTTTGTCTAAATTCGATACTCGGGAGAAAAGTTATGACACTTTTAGTGAAAAATAGTAGCCCAACGCGATAAGGCCGCATCGCGGTGATTGCCAAAATCACGTTCTTCCTTTTCCAATGTGTCACCTCAACAAGCATCACGTCGTTCCAAGGGTCATTTTTGCGATCGTCACTTTCCAGTGTGTCACTGCGATTAGCACCACATCGCGCCAAGGTGCCATTTCAAAATTGTCCATTTCCAGTGTCTCAACGCGATTTCACCGCATTGCGCCGTAGGGTAAATTCAAGATTGTCCCTTTTCCAATGGCCCGACACGGTTGCACCGCATTGCACCGGGTGTCAAAGTCAGGATTTTGAGTTTAGTTTTGCATTTTTAATTCCCAAGGACATTTAAGTCCTTTTCCCTCACCCCATTTAGTCCAAACACAGGATTTAAGTCCTAAAGAGTGTTATTTGTTCATTATTCTCACAATTTACTCAAATTATGGTGGCCCTCTTTTAAGAACAAACCCTAGCCCTTTAAGATTCAAGATCAAAGCTCAATAATTCACCATCAATTCTCACAGATTCAGAAATCAAGGTATGTTTGGTATTCATCCTTGGGTTCCTTCCACCCTTGGAATTCAAAAATCCTTCTTTTGAGAATTTTAATTATGAATCACATCCTTAAATTAAATTGTGTTCATGTATGTGTTGATTTTGTAGATTTCAAACTAAGAAGATTATGAATTTCAAGTAAATAAACTAGCATGTGTGTTGATTTATGTACTCCTCATGTCATAACCCATGAATTTTGAGTTAAATATTATAGTCATGATATCCCCATGTTATTCTTTCTCATGTAAAAGAACCATGCTCCCTAAGTGTTTGACAAAATGTCTATGTGAACAAATTGTGCATGATATCCTAATTGTAATACTTTTAAACTTGTGATATGGTTCCATTATTTATTCTATCGAGTCCATTATTTGCTACTTACTTAGTTTCCAGTTGTAATAGAATGATTTTGTAGTATCCCGAATAGTAGCATTGAGTCAGTTAATAGAATTGACGTAAGTTCAGTCAAGCTCAGAATAGTCTAGTGATCCATGTTGATTCAGTTGGGAGTAGGATTCAGCATCGAACGAATACAGGGATGGAGGATTCTTGCTAGTATAGGGTTTGACCCTTAGTAGCAGTCCCTGAGTTACAGAACTACATAGCCAGCATAGTGTAAATCATTTTTTTGTCAAACTAGGGTTGACGTAACCATATACATCTCATGAGTCTTTCTGCCAGATTAGAGTTGACCCAGACAGTGTTAGTAACCTGTGGTACGGTGCTAACACCCTTCCAACTGGGGTTATATGTTGGACCCCAAATTAGTCAATAATCAGGGTATGTCAGTTAGATGATAACTCTCATAGTCTCAGTTCCAGTATTCAACATTCAGTATAGAACTCAGTTCGAGTTCTACACGATCATAAATTTTAGTTATCAGTAATCAGTTATAAAAAATTTAGTACTTTAGTTTTATTCTAATTCAGACAAATGATATATGCTTGGTATTACAGGTTCATTACCTTCAGTAGTCCCAGCCTTGGATATACTCTCATCCAGTCACTTCATGATATTTAGTTATTATTATTACCCATGCACACGAAACCATGCTTATTATCCTAACCTCACCTAGCATACAAGTACATTCAAAGTACTTACATATACTCTCTATTTGTGCTATGATATCTCATATCATAGGTTTGGACGCTTGGGTTCCTAACTGTACTTATCCTGATCAATCGATTAGCTGCAGTTACAGTAGGGAGTCCTCATCCATCGAGGACGCGATACTTATTTTGTCTTTGCATTATTTCAGTATTTCAATTTTTTCAGGAAATAGTTTTAAGTTAGTTGAGGCCTGTCCCATCAACTCTTTTATGTCAGATGTTTAGAGGACTTCAGACATTATTAGTTAGCAGTTATTCTATAGATGTATTCAGTTTTGATTTAGTTTTATGAGCCTTATGGCATTTTTAGTTTCACTTTCGCATATACTTTATGATTATTGGAGATAGATGATTATTGTTCAATGTTGGATCATCTATTGTGTTTTTTCTCTCTTTACTAATGTTACAATAACGTTTCACCAAACGTCTTTCTTCTCTGATCAAGCAGTCGGCACCGGCGATAGTGACAGGTAAGTCTACATTATTTACCCTCTCTCTCGAGCTTCTTCTCCCCCTCTCTCTCTCCCCCTATCTTTCCAGAGTGACTTTTCTCTCTCCCTCCTCCTTCTTGGCTATCTGTCATTGTTATAG